>NC_057812.1:121855533-122033569 GCF_018294505.1 Triticum aestivum
ATTTTGCAAAAGAGTCATGTACAAGCAACATTACACACAACAGCTTGTATTCTTGCCTTACAAAAAATCTCTTTTGTCAATTACCACGAATTTCTATTCACAGTGTACATCAAATTATTTTATACAACAGCAGCTCAATCACTGGCAAGATGTGCCAACTACAAAAAGTTGTACATGTATCAGTACCTCATCAAATCATTGACAAGATGAACAAACTACAGAATTTTGTACAAACTACAAAGTTCCTTCCTTTCGCACATTTATCCTTGGTCATCACTGGCAACATGAGCAGCTCAAATCGTTGGCAAGATGTACCCTTGGTCGTCAGTTTTGGGGCTGTCTTCTTTGCACACTGTCAGGTCAGTCCAGCCGCGGGGGAGAGCACCGGGGGCGGCGGCCACAGCTGCAAACAATATATAGTGAGCAGACTCCTTTGCTGCACCGGCGAATTCTGAAGGGCCAATTGTAGGTGGAACAAGCACCGACTCCTTTGCTGGATGGTTTGTACTTTTTCCTGCACATTATGTGAATATAAGAAATAGAAGTGAAACTTTGCTACTTATTCACACATAAGAATTAAATGTACCTTTCCTTTTCCCTTTCTTTGCTCCCTCTAGAACATCTTTTGATCTTTTTTTCATTGGACCTTTTATTCGTTCAGGAGCTTTGAATGACACCATTGTCTTGGCAACATATTCATTCATTTCGGAGGAACTTTCAGAATCATCATCCTCATCTAAGTTTAGATTGCCAAGTAATTCATGTGCTTCCAAAGCCAACTTATCAATACCAACGTTCAGATATGTAAGAACCTCCTTCGAAGTTTTACACTTCAATGCAAGTGACATCATTTTTCGAGAAGTATGTGCAAACATAGAGTCTAGGCTATCATCGGTATTCGGTTTGGAAGTAAAAATTTCTTGTTTTGCATGTTTTGTCCATCTGTTCAATATGAACTGACTTGGCAGGGTGATGATATTGCAGCAGGTCAAAACCTTATGAGTGTGCTTGCATAATATACCTACAACATTCAAAACTATTTTAGAAAGTAATTTCAAAGACTATCATATTAAGGAAGTGAGGAAGCATGTTGCGTACCTATACAGCAATACAACTTGCATGAACACCATATCTCCAAAGTAGTTGGATTAAAAGCCACTATGGCTTCATCATTCTTGTA
This sequence comes from Triticum aestivum, assembly GCF_018294505.1. Classification (NCBI taxonomy): domain Eukaryota; kingdom Viridiplantae; phylum Streptophyta; class Magnoliopsida; order Poales; family Poaceae; genus Triticum; species Triticum aestivum. Next base: position 121,856,714 of record NC_057812.1, read on the forward strand.
TTCAAAAGATGTCAACTTGTAAGTGCTAACTGTGTAATCAGTGCTCAGCAAAATACATGACAAACTAAATTGCTTCTTGAATTCTTCTTCGAACTCGGAATAGAGCGTCCTAGTATATGATTCCGCTGCAGTCTTCAACAAAGGTAGGCTAGGTAGGCAGAGTACTGGGTTGGTATGGCGTGACTTGTAGTCTTCGTATTTTTCTTTCCGGCGAAGACGAGCAATGCACTTCTCATATGCTTGTATCAATTCTGAAAGGCATAATCTTTTGCGGAAAGTTTTCTTGAACACATTGTTCATTCCTTCACTCCTTTGTGTTGATGTCATGTCTGCACTAAAAGACTCCCGACGATAAATAGTAGCCCACTTCTCACGCAACTTGTACAGATTGTTTATCGAAGAATTTCCCCCAATCTGGTACTTAACCAAGAGCTCATGCCATCTATTCTCAAAATGTGCCACTGATCTATCTTCATACACACATCTTTTGAATTCTTTAAGGAACAAAGGATGGTCGCTAATTACATGGCTTAGATGTTTAGCGGCATTCTGGTACAAATGCCATAAACAAAGACGATGTCGTGTTTCCGGAAAAACCCTTCCAATAGCATTTATAATGGCAGCACATTGATCGGTGAATATTATTTCAGGCTGCTTACCAGACATAGCTTGTAGGAAGGTTCTAAAAACCCACTCAAAGGTATCTGCAGTTTCATTATATAAGAGTGCTGCACCAAAAACAATAGTCTGTTTGTGATGATTAACACCAATAAACGGAGCGAATGGCATTTGAAACTTATTTGTTGAAAATGTGGTGTCAAAGGAAATGGCATCTCCAAAGACAGAGTAATCCATGATAGCTTGTCCATCGGTCCAGAAGATATTCATTATTGTGCCATTATCATCATCTAGTTGCATGGCGTAGAAAAACGAAGGGTCCTCAGCTTGCTTGTTCTTTAGATGCTCTGTTAATGTTTGAGCATCTTTAGTTTCCAAATACTTTGAGCGCTCACTTCGTAAAAAAATGTTGCAATCCATTTGCAAGAAGGGTACTGCATCTTTACCATACCAAAGCTCACAGAAATCATATATTTCAGCTTGTTTAATTCCCGATGTCCTCATCTGCTTAATCATATGGCGATCGGCATCTAAGAGTTGACGCTGCGATCTAAGCATGTGCCTCTTATCTGGACTTACAAGCTGATGATTGTGATCGAGCATGACTTTCTGCACATTCCAAATACCCTCCCGAGTGATGCTGAATTGAACACGAGCCATGCAATCAGTTCTCGAATTAGCTTGTTCTTTCTTGGCTACATGTGTCGGATGAGTGCCCTTCACACCTGCCTTGCTACAAACAAAATATCTAGAACTTAAAGTCCCATCTCCTCTATGCTTAAGGTGGCACTTCCTAATGCTGAATCCTTTGGTTTGAGCATAAGAATTGTAAAATTGATATGCCTCTTCCTCACACTGAAAGGTCTTCCCAACTCTTGGAACAATATTTTCATCTTGCAAATCCTGATCGTTCCTTGCTGTGCTGCTCATCCTCGGTGGAATTGTGTTCTGCGATTGCTGCGAGGGTAATGTAATCATTCAAACATGGTTCAGAAATAAATAATTATACAAAGGATTGATGCTATTAATCTGTTCTTTACCAAAACTTAGATGCGTGCTTCTGAAGAAAGACATGTTTGTGTTAAATCTGCTCACTATATATTGTTTGCAACAAGTTGTACTCACCATTAGTGGAGGAGGTGTGGGTAGAGGAGGTTCCGATGGATGGGCTGCCATATTTCCATCTTGAAACTCCTGACCGTTTCTTGTTGCGCTGCTCGTCCATGGTGGAACTGTGTTCCATGGCGACTGCTGCGAGAGTACTGAAATCAATCGAACGTGGTTCAGAAGGATATAATTTCTCGTGCAGAAGGTTGTACTCACCATGAATGGAGATGTGGGCAGAGGAGGTCCCGATGGATGTGCTGCCATATATGTTGATTGCTCTGGTGCCTCGTCGCCGTCGTCCGGCTGCGCCATGGTGCGGCCTCGTCGCCGGCTAGATGGAAGAGACAGAGAAGATGAATAGGAGTAGAAGCTGAAAGGACTAGGAGGCGTGGGGAACAGAGTGGGACGGACGGAACGTGATTAGCGATTTGTTGCTGGAATTAATTAGAGAATTAATTGCTTGCGTTGAAAAGCTTTTGCCAAATGTCCTCCTCTCGAGAGGGTCTCACGACGTGGGCGTACGACCCGGGTCGCATAGGATTTTCTTCCTGCTTTGCTTGATGGGCTCACGTATTTGGCCATTCACATCCTTTGTCTGTTCCCTCTGTGAATGCCGTAGCCTCAGGGGCGCGCACCGCTGCCAGCCAGTGCCACTGATCGATGTGGCAAAACGAGAGATATGAGCTACGTACAATCCAGACCAGCTTCGTCCGTTGGTTCCAACCAAAGTAAGGCTGCACAGCACAGGATAGGCACCGGAGAAGAAGAAGCTAGCGTACGGCTACTTTGCGCGTCACGAGGAGTAGTGGCTACCCTCTGACAGAAGAACACTCAATGCTGGTGGCGGTCACACACTCACACATACCAAGGAATAGGATGGATGTGGCTACTTTATATCTTCTTGCCTTCACGTCCGTATGCATAACCAACAAACAGTAGTAGAACTCTCTTCTTCCAGCTCTTCTCGGCTGCTAAGGTGACACTCTACAATAGATACACCTTGTGATGAAAATGGCGAGAGCCCTGTTCATCGCGGTCCTTGCCACGTGCTTTGTGGCGCTCGGCCTGCCCGGCGAAGCGGCGGCCGAGAGGAAGACCGTCGGTGTCTACGAGCTCAACAAGGGGGATTTCTCAATCAAGGTCACCAACTGGGGCGCCACCCTCATGTCTGTGATTCTCCCCGACTCGAGAGGTAATGAAATGACACGCTTCTTCCTTCCTTCCTTCCTTCCAAAAGGCCCGTGGTTCTCGTCCGTTGCTTCTGCAAATGATCTGGGATTATCTCACTCTTCTTCCCTTGCACTGTAGGAAACTTGGGGGATGTCATCCTGGGCTACGATACGGTTGCTGAATATATGGTAAGATCACGAATAAACGCCTTTGTTTCTTTTCCTAATACAACATGGTTTAGTTCTTCTTCTTTAGCCGCTGACAAAGTTGGTTTCTGCTTTTGCTTTGCATCCGATCGCGTGTTTATACACAGAATGGCACCGCCTACTTTGGAGGGTTGATCGGCCGCGTCGCCAACAGGATCGCCAATGCCCGGTTCACGCTCGACGGCAAAGTCTACCGGCTGGTTCCCAACGATGGCAACAACACGCTCCATGGTAGGTCCAAGAGAAAATTTTCTCTCCTGGCTCCTAAGAGCTGCGACTGATCATCTTTCTGCTGTGGTTCTCTAGGTGGTCACCGGGGATTCGACAAGGTCGTGTGGACGGTGAAAGAGCACGTCGCCGGCGGCAGCTCCCCCTTCATTACTCTGTATTACCATAGCTTCGACGGAGAGCAAGGTAAGGAATAATTTGGAGCCCTTACAATTTTCTGATATTTTCATCAAGAGGAAGTTGCATAAATACTCGATTTTTGGGGCTGACATAACGCAGAACCACAACTCCAGAGGATTTTAACAGAAAACCACAACTCCGGGCCTAACCGGTAACAAAAAAACACAAATTTGTTCTGGTTAGTAAGTTAAGGAGAATTAGTTACTTCTTGCTCAAGTCCACTCCGCCGATGACTATAGAGAATGCCAGGGATGGTGGAATCAGGAAGAAACTCTCTTGTGAGAATACGTCAAATGTAACAAGTCATAGAGGGAGTGAAATAGTGGTTGCAGAGGCGGGCAAAGCAGATACGGTCATGACTGAAAAAGCAAAAGTAGCTAGTGGAGCGAAGGAGGGAGAGGTGTATGTGGGAGAGGGGAGAAGTGAGGGGCTGGTCCATAGTTCACAAAAGGAGGAGCAGGTAAAGAAGCAAATGTACAGATTTAAGAGGAGGAAAAGGGAGGAGGGGATAGGTAACCAGCAGGGTCTTGGTGTGGTCGTAGGAGAGAAGAGGCAAGGGATGGACATGGATGTTGTCGAGGAGGAGGAAGATAGTCAGAAGAGGGCTCGGACAGAGGAGAAGATGACTCAAACCATGAGGCGGGGCTGTCGGAACAGCTCCGCGAGCAGAAATGAAAATTATAGCATGGAACTGTCGGGGGCTTGGGAACCCCGCGGCAGTTCGAAGCCTTTTGGAATTACAGAAGGCAGAAGATCCTGATGTGCTCTTTCTCTCTGAAACTAAAAGCTATGAGAGGGAGATGGAGCATTTGAGGTGGAAGCTTGGTATGCCAAACATGGTGGTGAAAGATCCGGAAGGTCGTCGGGGAGGGCTCGCTCTCTTTTGGCGAAGGGGAGTGGATGTACGACTACGGTGGAAGGATAAATACTTTATAGATGCGGTGGTGATGGAGGAAAATGGAGTGCAGTGGCGGTTGACGGGCTTGTATGGGGAGTCCAAAGCGGGGGAGAAAGGAAATACGTGGAAGGCATTGAAGTCATTGAAGGGGCAGCTGAACCTACCATGGCTATGTTTGGGCGATTTTAACGAAATCCTATTTGCAAATGAGAAGGAAGGAGGGCCGGCTCGGGCCCAGGGGTGTATGGATGCTTTTCGTGCCACACTGGAGTTGTGCGGGCTCGAGGATTTAGGATTTGTAGGAGATCCCTATACGTGGCGTAACAATTGGCATGATGTTGAAGGGTATACAAGGGAGAGGCTGGATCGGGCAGTGGCATGCAATAACTGGCGCGGGTTGTTCCCTTTGTATAAAGTAATAAACGGGGATCCTCGTCACTCTGACCACAGGCCGGTTACAGTTCTGGTGGATGGCATGCAGCAGGAGGGAGAAGGTGCTAGAGGTGATGGGTGTTTTAGGTTTGAGGCAAGATGGTTGATGGAGGAGGAGTGTGCTCGGGTGGTGGAAGAGGCGTGGAATGCAGCATTTGTAGAGGGGGATGCTTCTGTTAAGGATAGACTGGCTAAGGTGGGGGGAGAACTCACAAAGTGGGATCGAGAGGTGTTGGGTGAGCTAAAAGGAAGGATTAAGAAGGCAAAGAAGGAGCTTGAGAACTGTCGGCGTGGCTGTATTAGTCAACATAAAATAAACCAGGAGCATCTTCTTCGATTTAAGCTCAGCAGGCTGGAGGATTAGTACAATTTATATTGGAGGCAGAGGGCGCATGTTAATTGGTTGGAGAAGGGAGATAAAAATACAGACTTTTTTCACGCCCATGCAAATGAGAGGAAGAGGGTGAATACGATAAAGAAGCTTAGAAAGGAAGGGGGTGAGGTAGTGGAGGGAGAAGAGGAGATAGGAAAAATTATTACTGACCACTACAAAAGTTTGTTCATGTCTTCTGCAGGTATCGCCAACGACGAGGTGCTGCCCACATGCACACCTCGGTCACACACGATATGAACTCTCGCCTAACTCATGAATTCACAGAACAGGAAGTAAAGGAGGCCCTAAATTCCATTGGTGATTTGAAAGCACCAGGTCCGGATGGCATGCCGGCCATGTTCTATAAGCGGTTTTGGGAGCTGGTCGGGCCAAAAGTGAAGGAGGAAGTGCTGGGTGTGCTGAATGGTGCTCGGATGCCGAATGGATGGAACGAAACTACTATTGTGCTCATACCCAAGGTCAAAAACCCAGAGAAGGTCACAGAGTTTAGGCCTATAAGCCTTTGTAATGTTTTATACAAGTTGATCTCAAAGGTACTTGCAAATCGTCTCAAGGAAATCCTGCCTGAAATCATCTCGCCAACACAGTCAGCATTTGTCCCCGGTCGGATGATCACCGATAACGTGCTCCTGGCATATGAAATCACTCACCTGATGCATAAACGGAAGGGAGGGCGCAAGGGACTGGTGGCAGTGAAGCTTGATATGAGCAAAGCGTACGACCGCGTTGAGTGGGGCTTTCTAGAACGGGTCATGATCAAAATGGGTTTCGCTGAACAGTGGATGCACCTGATTATGAAGTGCATTAGATCAGTTTCATACAGGGTAAAGATTAATAGGAGTTTGTCAGAAGTGATCACCCTAGGCAGAGGACTCCGGCAAGGGGATCCGTTATCACCGTACCTCTTTATAATGTGTGCGGAGGCTTTCTCTGCTGTGTTGTACCAAGCGGAGCAGGAGGGCTCTATCCAGGGGGTTCAGATATGTCGTGGAGCTCCAAAGATAAACCACCTTTTTTTTGCGGACGATTCGCTAATTGTTATGAAGGCAACAGCGGAGGGGGCAGCCAAACTGCAGCAAATTTTAGCTCTTTATGAGGATCAATCCGGCCAAATGATTAATAAGGAGAAGTCTAATGCCATGTTCAGTAAAGGAACCAGTGTAAACACACGGGGGGCTGTCCTGGCTGGCCTTGGCATAGCAGTAGAGTCCTTTAATCAGCGATATCTGGGACTGCCAGTTCACATTGGAGCATCCAGGAGTAAGGAATTTGAATATTTGAAACAGAAGATTTGGCAAAGGATTCAAGGGTGGAAGGAAAAGCTGCTATCGAAGGCGGGGAAAAAGGTCTTGATCAAGGCTGTAGCTCAGGCGATACCCACGTACGCAATGTCGTGTTTTGATCTCACAAAGCAACTTTGCGAAGAGATCAGCGCACTTATTGCCCGGTACTGGTGAAGCCAACAAGATAAAAGCTGATGTCATTGGATAAGCTGGGAACGAATGACGAAATCGAAGAAGGATGGAGGACTTGGGTTCAGAGATCTGCATATTTTTAATCTGGCCATGTTGTCTAGGCAGGGGTGGCGATTACTCGAGGCTCCGGATACACTATGTGCGCAAGTACTGAAGGCTCGCTACTACCCAAACTGTTCTCTTCTTGAGGCGACAGAAAGAGAGGGTATTTCTTATACCTGGAGAAGCATACTGAAGGGGGTTAATCTGCTCAAGGAAGGAATTGTTTGGCGGGTGGGGTCGGGTGATAACATCAAAGTGTGGGAGGATCCGTGGATTCCTCGAGGAGATACTAGAAAGCCAACATCAGTAAGAGGGAACACAGTTATCACACATGTTTCTGAACTAATGGACCCGGTTAGGGAAACCCGGGATGAGCAGTTAGTAAGGGACCTTTGCAATGAAGATGATGTGTCGCATATCCTCGCTATCCCGGTGCGACCGGATATGGACGATTTTGTAGCATGGCACTATGACCCCAAAGGAAAATTCTCTGTAAAAGGGGCGTATCATGTCGGTATCCGGATAAGAGATGCAAGAAATGGCAATGATGCAGGCCCATCATTGAGTCAGGGAAGGGGAGAGGATAAATGGCAAAGATTGTGGAACCTGGAGATGCCAGGGAAGGTGCGTATTTTTCTGTGGAGGTTTGCGCATAATAGCTTGCCCCTCCGTATGAATATTAAACGAAAAAGGGTGGACTTGGATACAAGATGCCCAGTGTGTGGCCGGCTGGATGAGGATGGTGGTCATCTGTTCATAAAATGCAAAGCTGTCAAGCAAGTTTGGAGAGGATTGGAGCTAGAGGATACAAGAAGTGCTTTGTTGGAGTGCACTGGGCCAAGAGGTGTTTGATCACATATGGAGCTTGGATAATAGTAAGCGAGATATTTCCCTTATCCTGCTATGGGAATGGTGGTCAGTGAGAAACAAGGTAAATGCAGGAGAGACGATGAGGTGCACTGACAATATCTGCTATACTATCCGACAGTATCTTCATGAATTCAGTAAAAGTGTTATGAAGCCTGTACAAGTGCCTCCCCAGGACAAGGTTACGTGGAAGCGACCCCCACCTGATGTCGTTAAAGTCAATTTTGATGCATCCTATCATGCGGACACAGGGAGAGGAGCATGGGGGTGTGTTGCTCGTACTGACCAAGGTGAATTTCTGGCAGCAAAGGCCGGCACACTTAAGCATCTTACAGGGCCTCTACATGCAGAAGCTTTGGCATGTGTGCTAACTACTGAAGCAAGTGCGGGACTGGGCATCCACAGGGTGATTCTTGAGTCTAATTCCCAAGTGCTTGTCCATACACTCAATTCTGGTGAATATGAACGAGCTTTGATCGGTGTCCTCCTACGGGAGACGCGAAGTATCTACCATCTGAACTTTGAATCATTTAGTTTCAGTTTCTGTAACCGAAATTGTAATAAGGTAGCACATGAGTTAGCTGCTTTTGGCTTCAGATCGGGAGCTGCTGATCTGTCGTGGATCGAGTATGCCCCAGACTTTGTTTCTGTTCTGGTCGCTAGCAACATTGCTGAGCCAGTTTAGTAATGGAATGAATTGTTCCGGGTCAAAAAAAAAGTTAAGGAGAATTATGACATATGGGTTCAGTCTTAAATGATCAATCTGGGGAATTCTCAGCCAATCTAGGCCAACCATTTTAAAATTTGGACAATTTTTTATAAGAATCGGTCAAATTTTCTTAAAGAATCCAAAGTTTTCAAAAAATCATCCGAAGAACATGTTAAATGGTCAATTTGGGGAATTTTCAGCCAAGTTAGCCCAACCATTTGAAATTTGGACAGTTTTTGTAAGATAAAACTGATTGATTTGTGCTTTTTTTTTACTGATTGGTCCTGGGGTTTTGGTTTTCTGTTAAAACCCCCTAGAGTTGTGGTTTTGTGTTACCTCGGTCTCAATAATTGTGTATTTGTGCAATAGTCTTGTTAAATCTCAATAGACCGAGACTTCGTTAAGTACCAGTTGATGTTATATCCATGAGATATTATGTTGAGATCCGTGCATTTTTTCTCTCTGTTTTTTTACATATTATGTCACTTCACTGAGACTCAGTCTGACAGGGGCGTCGATGGGTACGACATCAACTACGTCGTGGACGGCGGGGGCCTGCGGCGGGTGGCGGCCGTCCGGGACGGCGCGTCCGGCAGGGCAATGGAGCTGTGGGCGGACCAGCCTGGGGTGCAGTTCTACACGGCCAACGGGCTGAGCGGCGTGAGGGGAAAGGGCGGCAAGGTCTACGGCCGGTACGGCGCGCTCTGCCTGGAGACGCAGGGGTTCCCCGACGCCGTGAACCGCCCGAGTTTCCCGTCGCAGATCGTCCGGCCGGGGAAGGTGTACAGGCATGACATGGTGTTCAAGTTCTCCTTCTAGTAGCTAGTACTAGCTAGTGGTAGTGTGGTACCTGAGCTCGGTCGTTTGTCAGGCAACACAGTCGTCTCGTGTTTTGTGTAGTGTCTGAATTTGATCGGTTGAGCTTCAAGGGAGGAATAAAAGCATGCTGCAGGTTCAAGCCTTTTTTAGATATTGAAGAGTAAAATGCACTCTGGGTCACTCTTTATTTTTTTAAATATACTACTATGTAAACTAATATAAGACCATTTACAAAGGGAGTACTTTCATAAAATTGCACTCTGCATCACTCTCCAGCATGCAATATCGTCACTGCTTTATCAACCACGGCATGGATGCAAGCCGGAGGCGGCCGCATGACGACGGGGCCCACCTCTGCTGTGACCCCCTCGTCGCAGCACCGTAGGTGTTGCAAGCGATGCTGCGACGGTGCCACCTTCAATGCCCTTTGCTGCAGTGCCGTTGTGCTGCAAGTGAGCAACGGGGTGCGACAGGAAGCTGTGGCTGCAATGACCGGCGAGCCTGGCAGGGCTACGACGTGTGGGAGAGGAAGGACGAAGCAGGGGTGGGCGCTGCATTTTGGAAGAACAACGAATGGAGGATGACGAGGGGATGCTACGCTGACAGCCACACAACATTAAAGTCCAACCCCCAGCTTCCCACCTACCCCCGCATCTCACCGAGCTCTCCCCACCTCAAATCCCCATCTGAGAGTCCGCATGGCTGGAGCGTGTCGCCGCGGCATGCGGGTTCGCCGGCTTGCACCGGTGGCGTGGGTAGCGGAGCCGCGGGCACTTCCGCCCCCGGTAGTGGCGTCGCTGCCTGAGATCGACCCGCACTCGCTGGAGCGCTTCCCCGACCGTGACGAGTGGGGAGAGATTCACCTTCACATCCTCCGCCACGCGAACTTCGTCGAGCGCGCGCGCTTCATCGGAGACGACGGCTGCGAGGATGTGGAGCTCCTTCTCTGGGCGATCCAGGAGGCGGAGTCATCGGATCCGCGGCAGGCCGCCGCTGGGAGAACTTCAGGACGGTGAATCCCTCAAGGCTCAACATCCGCCCGCCGTCATGGGAGGGCATCGTCAACATCCCGCCGGAGTTCCTCCTTCCGGGGACCGTCTGGCCCCGCGTCGTCAGTAGATCGACTGCCCCGACTGGTCCAAACACAGCGACGACCCATCGATCCCCCGCCTTGGCCTGGTGAGTTAGGTATGCATTTGCGTGCTGATTTAACTCTTAAGGCTAGATCGAGGGAATTTCGTTTGCACCGTCGGGGGATGCGAGATTGTGCTGTTTCGATTATTCACTCGCCTGATCAGGAGTCGATGGTAGAGTCGAGGGTTCTCCCTCCTGGTTCTAGTAATAATGAGTGTGTGGCTGCTTCTGCAGCCGGTGAGACCTCATCGAAGTTGGTTTCCGGCGAGGGGCTCGACCATAGTTTAAAATCTTGTCCCAAACCAGGGGCGGCGACTCCCTGTCGTTCCCCCCTGTGAATCCAGCTTTGCCTGGCCCCACGTTCAAATTACGTGTAATTGGGGAGAAAGAGGGTAGGGCGAGGGGATTACGTAAAGACGAATCCCTAGAAAATGTGGAGGAGCATTTTGGCCAGCTTTGGCTTATTCCCTCTCCCCCTCGCCGCCGCCTCCCTAGAAACCCTACCCAGCAGCCACAAGATCCTTCAAAAAACGGATTCCTTTGCTGGATCCGGAGAGACTTGGTCGAGAACAATTCCCTTTTGGCCGCGAATTGTTTTCCTGCATCCTGCCGACCATTTGACCCACCACCAAAACAAATCAAGGTAGCTCGTGAGGGGATTGGGCCTAGTTCAATCTCCTTTGCGGAGGCTGTGAAGCGGGGGTTGAAGATGGCCGACCGCCGTGCAGGAGGGAGCAGCAATCTTGCTGCTGGTCAGTCCAAGGGGGCGGGTCAGAAACCCGCTTCGTTCGCTGGACGGAAGCCAGCTGCGCCTGCAGCAAAGGAACAAGCCCCTGCCCCCAAGCCCACCAGATCCACAGCCTCGACTGCTGGCTCTGCTCAGGTACAATCATCCCAATCTGTAGAGGTTGAAGTGGAACAAGTACTTGATCCTAGGTATAAGGATATGATTTGCTTTAACTGTGGTGGACCTGGACATTATGTTGGGAATTGCGTGAAGCCGAAAGCCTATTTTATCTGTCAGTAGAACCACAATCTGAACAATTGCGCAGCATGGTCTAAGATTCAACCTATTGCTGCCTTTTTTGGTAGTGGAGCTCAAGGCCTTGGTTTCTACCATGTGGATGTTCCCGTTGCTAATGAGTCAAAATGGTTAAACTTCCAGAATTATGCGGTGGTAAATATCTTAAAAGGAGAAGTTGATTGTGCTAAACTGATGGAACCACTGTCTGCTACTTTCTGTAAGACTAAACACTGGCCTTGGCAAATCAGAGGGCTCTCCAGCAAGACCTTTTTGGTCAGATTCCCCCCTTGGAAGAAAGTGGAAGACCTCATTGAACTACCTAGATTCTCCCTGCCACATGATGTGAATGTAACATTAACTGAATGGAAGGGTGGATGTGAACCTTTTGGAGAGTTGATTGAAGCCTGGGTACTGATTGAGGGGATTCCCCCAAAGTGGTGTACTTGGAAAGTGTTTGCCCAAATTGCTTCACTATTTGGGGTGCTTATAGATGTGAATTGGAATGGAATGTTCAGAACTTTCTTTGAGAATGTCAGAATCAAAATAGCCTGCAGAGATCCTACTAAGATTCCTTTTGAGAGACTGATTGAGATGAAGAAAAAAGTTGTTCCTGCTTGGTTTCACTGTTGAGGGCTTTGAACAAACAGGTGGTGTTGACTCTATCATTGATGTAGATGAGGATGAAGATGGTAATGAGGAGGATGAGAGACCTGAGGAAGAACATGCTAAAAAAGATAATGGAACTCAGGGAGAACATGCTTCTGAAGGGTCAGGTGAGGGTGATTTAGCCATTGATGAATTAGACAAAGCTAACTTCTCAACTAAACATGGGTCCTCAAACAAGTATGGTGTTCAAAGGTTGGTGGTTACACCTATGGAACATGAACATGATGCTGATCAGGAGGATTTCATTATGAAATATGCTTTGGCTGCTGTTGACCTTGATGGTGCATCTTTTGATGGACATGAACCTAAGTCTGGCTATGTTGGTAACCTTCTAGAACAGAACCAAAATACTGATGGGGAGGAAAGGGAGGATCAAGGAGTGGTGACCCAAAAAAAACCCTCCATCTGGGAAGAATGATACACACATAACTCCCCAGAAGAGTGCTGGTAGTATGGAATATTGTGAAGATCTACTAAGGTCAGTGGATATTTCTGATTCTGAAAATGAGGAAACAAAAGAAGAAGAGTTGGTGGTTCTCCCTCTTGAACTTCTCCAAATTCTACAAACTGAGACTTGGAAGAGGTCCCTGCTGGAATCACTTAACCGAACCCAAAGTGATGAGGCCATCCATGAGAAGAAACCAAGATGGGGCCCTATGCTAGCTCAAAGGCCTGCTACTAGAGGCCATGGCAATGTTAACATTATGGAGAAAGCTGCTGCATACAAGAGGAAGAAGAACTTGGTGATGCCACAAACATTCAAAGGTAATTCCTTTTCTACTATGGATAAATCTGTCCTTGCTAATCAAATGAATCAAATGAACTTGGTGATTGGGGGGGGTGAAATTCAAAAGAATCTCACCATTGATGATATGATAGCTGTGGAGAAAGAGATATGTTTGGTGTTTGCCAATAATAATCCTGAAATAGTGCTTCCTGCTAATCTTGACATTGATTCTAATGAATTAGTTAGTACACTTGGGGGTGCCCTCCCCTTGGAGCCAGTTGGCACTACTGATGCTACTAGGGGAACACCTGTTGTTCTAACTAAAGCTAAGCCTTGTGGCTTATCCCATCCTTTCAAAATTAATTAATTATGATAGGGCTTATTTGGAATATTAGAGGTCTAGGGTAACATGGGAAGATACAGTGCCTATGTGATACTATTGCTAAGTCTGATCCTGATTTTATTGGTTTTCAAGAAACAAAGAAAGAGAATATTTCTGAGGGTTTCCTCAAGGCTATTGATAGATTTGATAATTTTGTGTGGCATTTCTTGCCAGCTAAAAATACTGCTGGGGGATCCTTGTGGGTTTTAAGAAAATTATTTTTTGAGGTAGTTGGTTTTATTAACCAAAGATTCTCTATTATTGCTACTGTTAAAAATAAATCTGATGGCTTTGTCTGGCAGATGGTGTTAGTGTATGGATCTTCTTACCCTGAATTTAGGATGGATTTCGTAGCTGAACTGCATGATACTCTATCAAATGCTTCTTATCCTATCATGATTTGTGGAGATTTCAATCTGATTAGGAATGAAAAAGAGAAAAGTAGGGGTTTAGTAAATCAACAGACTGCATTTCTGTTTAATGATTGGATCAACAGATGGGCCTTGATGGAGATTTGTGTCTCTAACAGGGTGTTTACCTGGTCTAACAACCAGATTTCCCTTGTGTTTGCTGTGTTAGATAGAGTATTCATTTCTGTGAATTAGGACACCCATTTTCCTTTTTTCACCTTGTCAGCCCTTCCCAGGGTGGGGAGTGATCATACTCCTCTAATCCTGGGCATTGGTGTTAGAGCCCCATCCGACCCCAAACCTTTTAGGTCTGAGAAATGGTGGCTCTCCCAACCATGATTTCATCAAATGGTCATAGAAGCCTGGAATTTCGTGTCCTCATCCAAATTCCCAGCTGATAACTGGATGCTTAAGACTAGAGTTCTCAGAAAGAAAACTAAAGGGTGGAGTATTAATAGAGAGGCAGTTTTGAAGAAAAAGAAGAGGGCACTCCTTCTAGAGTTTGAGACTCTCGATGTCATGTCTGAAACTCAACAATTATCTATGTCTGACTATGACAGAATGAAGGAGATTAAAAAAGAATTGGATGAAGTGTGGAAGAAAGAGGAGACTGCTCTATGGCAGAGATCTAGGGATAGGAAAATTTTAGAGGGGGATAGGAATAATGCTTATTTCCAAGCCCTGGCTAACCACAGACATAGGAAGAATCATCTTTCTAAACTAAACAATCCTAATGGTGTGGTCACTTCGACCAAGGAGATGCTCGAGGTTGTTACCTCTTTTTATAAAGATTTGTTTGCTTTTGAACCCAAACCTGACATCCATTTTGATGCTGACTTTTGGTCTGAGGATGAATTGGTTAGTAATGATGAGAGAGAGCAACTAGAGAGACCTTTTTCTGAAGAGGAAATCAAACAAGCTGTGATGAGCTCGTATGCTAGTGGTGCCCCTAGCCCTGATGGCCTATCCTTTTTATTTTATCAAACTTTTTGGGAATTGATCAAAAAAGATTTTATATGGATGGTTAGAGACTTTGAGAATGGTAACCTTGATATACATAAGTTGAATCATGTCATTATTACTCTTATTCCTAAAATCCCTATGGCTAGAGATATGAAGAATTTTAGGCCTATCAGTCTTAGCAACTGTGTTGTTAAATTTTTTCTAAAGCTATGACTACTAGGGTCTCCCCCTTATGTGACAAGCTTATCTCCTCCAACCAAAAAGGGCAGATTTATTTTGGAGAGTGTGGTTATGGCTCATGAGATCATTCATGAAATTCATAGGTCTGGGTCTGCTGGTTTGATTCTTAAACTTGACTATGAGAAAGCATATGATAGAGTTAGTTGGGACTTTTTGAAGGAAATGCTTCTTTCTAGAGGCTTTGGTAGTAAATGGGTGGAGTGGGTTATGTCTACTATTCACCAAGGGACTTTTCAGGTTAGAATTAATGACTCTAATGGTCCCCAGTTCTATGGGGGGAAAGGCTTGAAATAGGGCGACCCTCACTCACCCCTTTTGTTCAATCTGATAGCTGATGTTTTCTCTAAAATGCTTCGTAAGGCTGCCAATAGTGGTTTAATCTGTGGACTGCTACCTCATGCCTTCCCAGGTGGGGTGGTCATCCTACAGTATGCCGATGATACCATTCTATTCTTGGATAACTCACTGGAGCATGCCAAGAACTTAAAGTGGATTCTCTCTTGCTTTGAAAATCTATTTGGTTTGAAGATTAATTTCCATAAAAGTGATCTTCATGCTATTAATATCTCTGAGCAATTATCTAATGATTTTGCCCAGGTTTTCTGCTGCCAGCTTGGGGATTTCCCCTTTAAATATTCAGGTGTCCCCCTTCACTTTAAAAAACTTAGAAGGGAAGACCTCCAACCCATTATTGATAGAATTATCAAGAACAAAGCTGGGTGATTAAGGAGATTTCTCTCATATAGGGGGAAACTGATACTGTTTACTACTTACATTATCAGCATTCCTGCTTATCTAATGTCTATTATGAAATTCCCCAGATGGGCTATTGATATGATCACCTCACAGATGTCTCACTTCTTCTGGGGGAGTGTGGGGGGATAACAATAAATGTCATCTTGCTAACTGGGGTTTGATCTCCAGAAGGAAAGAGTTTTGGGACATGGTGATGCATAGCAACGAGAGGGAAGAGTGTCGTCCACGTACCCTCATAGACCGTAAGCGGAAGCGTTATGACAACACGGTTGAAGTAGTCATACGTCTTCATGATCGACCGATCCTAGTACCGAACGTACGGCACCTCCGAGATCTGCACACGTTCAGCTCGGTGACGTCCCACGAACTCACGATCCAGTAGAGCTTCGAGGGAGAGTTTCGTCAGCACGACGGCGTGATGACAATGTTGATGAAACTGCCGACGCAGGGCTTCGCCTAAGAACCGCTATGATATGACCGAGGTGGATTATGGTGGAGGGGGGCACCACACACGGTTAAAAGATCAACTGATCAACTTGTGTGTCCATGAGGTGCCCCCCTTCCCCGTATATAAAGGAGTGGAGGAGGGGGAGGGCCGACCTCTCTATGGCATGCCCTACGGAGTCCTACTCCGACCGGGAGTAGGATTCCCCCCTTTCATGTAGTAGGGGTAGGAGAGAAGGAAAGGAAAAAGAGAAGAGAAGGAAGGTCCGGCACCGCGGAAGCGAACCGGCTCCTACTGGCAACGCCAAGTGGGCCGACCCACAGACGGAGCGAGCAGTAAACAGGCTCGCAAAAAAAGAACAAAAAAAATCTAGTAGAACGACGACACGAACTCACGACGCTACATAGCAAGATTTTTAAGCCAACCACTACACCATTGGATGACTAGCGACCGAGATCAAACGCGAACCCTATAACAACCATAAGAGCCGCGCTATTTATTGCACAGAATAGTACAGTTTTCTTTATATCTTGGATTTTCAAATTTATTAAATATTGTACATTTTACTTTATAGCTTGAACAAAAGTTCATTCAATTTGAAAATAAGTTCATCAATGAAAAAAGATCATAGATTCTTAAAAAAGTTCATCAAATTTGGAAAAAGTTCATCAATTTTGAAAAGAGTTCATCGCATTTGAAAAAAGGATCACAAACTTGAAAGAATGTTTACAAGTTTGAAAAAAAATTCATCGGATTTGAAAAAAGTTCATCAATTTTGAAAAGAGTTCATCTCGTTTTTGAAAAAAAATTCATCGCATTTGAAAAAAGGTTCACAAACTTGAAAATTTGTTCACAAATTTGAAAAAAGTTCATTGAATTTGAAAAAAGTTCATCGAATTTGAAAAACAGGTTCACGAATTAAAAAAAGCATGCACTAAAGAAAACAAAGAAAAGTGATAAAAAAAGAATAAAGAAAAGAATAAAAAAAGAAACCGAACTGAAGAACGACTAAAAAGCAAAGAAAGAAAAAAAGTTGCAATCCTGTCGGATGCCCTGGTGGCTACAGCCGTGCGCTTGCGACGAAGAGGTCGGCTTGTTCGACTCCCCATCGCCTCCCACTTTTTGCGTTTGAAAACCAGGAAAAAAGAGCGTAACGGGCCGGCCCAATCTGAAGCGCCTGCAGGCGCCCGTTGGCCAACCGGCGCATATGCGCCAAATAGGATTTGCCTCCCCCTAGTCCAATTCCGACTAAGCCTTGGGGGGCGCGCAGCCTCCTCTCTTTCTTTCCCCTAAAGCCCAATAAGACTCATATACTTCTCGGTGAATTCCTGTAACTCTCCGATACTCCGAAAAATACCCGAATCACTCGGAATCTTTCTGATGTCCGAATATAGTCATCCAATATATCGATCTTTACGTTTTGACCATTTCGAGACTCCTCTTCATGTCGCCGATCTTATCCAAGACTCTGAACTACCTTCGGTACATCAAACACATGAACCCATAATACCGATCGTCACCGAACATTAAGCGTGCGGACCCTACGGGTTCGAGAACTATGTCGACATGACCGAGACACGTTTCCGGTCAATAACCAATAGCGGAACCTGGATGCTCATATTGGTTCCTACATATTCTACGAAGATTTTTATCGGTCAAACCGCATAACAACATACGTTGTTCCCTTTGTCATCGGTATGTTACTTGCCCGAGATTCGATCGTCGGTATCTCAATACGTAGTTCAATCTCGTTACCGGCAAGTCTCTTTACTCGTTCCGTAATGCATCATTCCGCAACTAACTCATTAGTCACATTGCTTTCAAGGCCAATAGTGATGTGCATTACCGAGAGGGCTCAGAGATACCTCTCCGACAATCGGAGTGACAAATCCTAATCTTGATCTATGCCAACTCAACAAGTATTATCGAAGACACCTGTGGAGCACCTTTATATTCATCTAGTTATGTTGTGACGTTTGGTAGCACACAAAGTATTCCTCTGGTAATCGGGAGTTGCATAATCTCATAGTCATAGGAACATGTATAAGTCATGAAGAAAACAATAGCAGTAAACTAAATGATCATCGTGCTAAGCTAATGGATGGGTCAAGTCAATCACATCATTCTCTAATGATGTGATCCCGTTAATCAAAAGACAACTCATGTCTATGGTTAGGAAACATAACCATCATTGATTCAACGAGCTAGTCAAGTAGAGGTATACTGGTGACACTCTGTTTGTCTATGTATTCACACATGTACTAAGTTTCCGGTTAATACAATTCTAGCATGAATAATAAACATTTATCATGATATAAGGAAATAAATAATAACTTTATTATTGCCTCTAGGGTATATTTCCTTCAGTCTCCCACTTGCACTAGAGTCAATAATCTAGTTCACATCTTTATGTGATTAGTTCACATCTCCATGTGACTAATACCCAAAGGGTTTACTAGAGTCAATAATCTAGTTTCAGGTCGCCATGTGATTAACACCCAAAGAGTGATCATGTTTTGCTTGTGAGAGAAGTTTGGTCTACGGGTCTGCAACATTCAGATCCGTTTGTATTTCACAAATTTCTATGTCTACAATGCTCTGCACGGAGCTACTCTAGCTAATTGCTCCCACTTTCAATATGTATTCAGATCGAGACTTAGAGTCATCTAGATCGATGTAAAAAGCTTGCATTGACGTAACTCTTTACGACGAACTCTTTTATCACCTCCATAACTGAGAAATATTTCCTTAGTCCTCTAAGGATAATTTTGACCGCTATCCGGTGATCTACTCCTAGATCACTATTGTACTCCCTTGCCAAAATCATGCTAAGGTATACAATAGGACTGGTAAACATCATAGTTTATAGAACCTATGACAGAGGCATAGGGAATGACTTTTCATTCTCTTTCTATTTTCTGTTGTGGTCGGGTTTTGAGTCTTTACTCAACTTCACACCTTGCAACACAGGCAAGAACTCCTTCTTTGGCTGTTCCATTTTGAACTACTTCAAAATCTTGTCAAGGTATGTACTCATTGAAAAAACTTATCAAGCGTCTTGATCTATCTCTATAGATCTTGATGCTCAATGTGTAAGCAGTTTCATCAAGGTTTTTCTTTTAAAATTTCTTTTCAGACACCTTTATGCTTTCCAGAAAATTCTACATTATTTCTGATCAACAATATGCCATTCATATATACTTATCAGAAATGATGTAGTGCTCTCACTCACTTTCTTGTAAATACAGCCTTCACCACAAGTGTGTATAAAACCATATGCTTTGATCACTTTATCAAAGCATATATTCCAACTCCGAGATGCTTGCACTAGTCCATAGATGGATCGATGGAGCTTGCACACTATGTTAGCACCTTTAGGATTGACAAAACTTTCTTGTTGTATCATATACAATTATTCTTTAAGAAATCCATTAAGGAATGTAGTTTTGACATCCATTTGGCAGATTTCATAAAATGCGGCAACTGCTAACATGACTCGGACAGACTTTTAAGCATCGATACGAGTGAGAAACTCTCATCGTAGTCAACACCTTGAACTTGTCGAAAACATTTTGCGAAAATTCGAGCTTTGTTGATAGTAACACTACTATCAGCGTCCGTCTTCCTCTTGAAGATCCATTTATTCTCAATGACTCGTCGATCATTGGGCAAGTCAATCAAAGTCCACACTTTGTTCTTATACATGGATCCCATCTCAGATTTCATGGCTTCAAGCCATTTTGCGGAATCTGGCCTCATCATCGCTTCCTCATAGTTCATAGCCTCGTCATGGTCAAGTAACATGAATTCCAGAACAGGATTACCGTACCACTCTAGTGTGGATCTTACTCTAGTTGACCTACAAGGTTCGGTAGTAACTTGATCAGACGTTTCATGATCATCATCATTAGCTTCCTCACTTACTGGTGTAGGAATCACTGGAACTGATTTCAGTGATGAACTACTTTCCAATAAGGGAGAAGGTACAATTACCTCGTCAATTTCTACTTTCCTCCCACTCAGTTCTTTCGAGAGAAACTCCTTCTCTAGAAAGGATCCACTTTTAGCAACAAAGATGTTGCCTTTGGATCTGTGATAGAAGGTGTACCCAACAGTTTCCTTTGGATATTCTATGAAGAGACATTTATCCTATTTGGGTTCGAGCTTATCAGGTTGAAACTTTTTCACATAAGCATCGCAGCCTCAAACTTTAAGAAACGACAGCTTAGGTTTCTAGCCAAACCATAGTTCATATGGTGTCGTCTCAACAGATTTAGATGGTGCCCTATTTAACGTGAATGCAACTGTCTCTAATGCATAACCCCAACATGATAGTGATAAATCGGTAAGAGACATCATAGATCGCACCATATCTAATAAAGTACGGTTATGACATTCGGACACACCATTACGCTGTGGTGTTCCAGGTGGCGTGAGTTGCGAAACTATTCCGCATTGTTTCAAATTAATACCAAACTCGTAACTTAAATATTCTCCTCCACGATCAGATTGAAGAAACTTTATTTTCTTGTTACGATGATTTTCCACTTCACTCTGAAATTCTTTGAACTTTTCAAATGTTTCAGACTTATGTTTCATCAAGTAGATATACCCATATTTGCTCAAATCATTTGTGAAGGTCAGAAAATAATGATACCCGCCGCGAGCCTCAACACTCATCGGACCACATACATCAGTATGTATTATTTCCAATAAGTCAGTTGCTCGCTCCATTGTTCCGGAGAACGGAGTCTTAGCCATCTTACCCATGAGGCATGGTTCACAAGCATCAAGTGCTTCATAATCAAGTGATTCCAAAAACCCATCAGCATGTAGTTTCTTCATGCGCTTTACACCAATATGACCTAAACGACAATGCCACAAATAAGTTGCACTATCATTATTAACATTGCATCTTTTGGCTTCAATATTATGAATATGTGTATCACTACGATCGAGATTCAATAAACCATTTATATTGAGTGTATGACCATAGAAGGTTTTATTCATGTAAATAGAACAACAATTATTCTTTGACTTAAATGAATAACCGTATTGCAATAAACATGATCCAATCATATTCATGCTTAACGCAAACACCAAATAACATTTATTTTAGGTTCAACACTAATCTTGAAAGTATAGGAAGTGTGTGATGATGATCATATCAATTTTGGAACCACTTCCAACACACATCGTCACTTCACCCTTGACTAGTCTCTGTTCATTGTGCAACTCCCGTTTTGAGTTCACTTTGCCATCCTTCTTATCCATCAAATACTTGGGGCAGTTTTGCTTCCAGTGACCAGTCCCTTTGCAGTAGAAGCACTTAGTCTCAGGCTTAGGTCTAGACTTGAGCTTCTTCACTTGAGCAGCAACTTGCTTGCCGTTCTTCTTGAAGTTCCCCTTCTTCCCTTTGCCCTTTTCTTGAAACTAGTGGTCTTGTCAACCATCAACACTTGATGCTTTTCTTGATTTCTACCTTTGTCAATTTCTGTATTACGAAGAGCTTGGGAATCGTTTTCTTTATCCCTTGCATATTATAGTTCATCACGAAGTTTTAGTAACTTGGTGATAGTGACTAGAGAATTCTGTCAATCACTATCTTATCTGGAAGATTAACTCCCACTTGATTCAAGTGATTGTATTACTCAGACATTCTGAGCACATGCTCACTAGCTGAGTGTAACGCCCCGAGACCGATGTGCCAGGTGTCTTCCTGTTATTCACTGTTGTTGCCATGTCATTTGCTTGCGTGTTGCATCTTGCCATGTCATCATGTGCATTGCATCATCATGTTTTCAAAACCTGCATTCGTCCGGGTTCCCCTAGTTCCTTCTGTTCTCCGTTCTGAGCCCAGACACACTTGCACGCGCCCGCGGCATGTCCGAAATATTATTTTATAAGTGGCCGGAAAATGTTCTCGGAATGGGATGAAAGTTGGCGTGTGGTCTTATTATAGTGTAGGTAGACCGCCTATCAAGTTTCATCTCATTCGGAGTTCGTTTGACGCCCCAACGATTAACTATAGCGACAATATAGCCGGTCAAACGTCGGGCGTTTTCGGTCTCCGGAAATAGTCGTCGGGTCTTCCTCTCTTCTCTTCTCTCAGCTCGAGACCATCTACACAGCCCACTACCTACCGCCAGGTCCAACCTAACCTCTCTCGTCAGCCCGCAGCCCCCCCTCGCGCGCGTCCGAAAGTTGTCCCGAACCCGACCCGGACTGTCGCCACTGTTGTGTCCGGATCATCCCCAAACATCTACAAAACGTCTCCGTTTTGTTTATTGGACTTCCTAATATATTTTTCCCGTTCATCCGATTACGATCGAAGAGACGAGATAGCCCCTAGCCTAACCTACCCACTATATATAACTAGTCCAACCCTAGATCCTAGGAGGGCTGTCCCATCCAATCCTTCTCCCTGCCGCCACTCCTCTCCCACCTTGGGATCCTCCCGATGCATCCATCCACCAGCCAGCCGCTCCTGATTTTTCCTTGCCTTCCGTGCCCTACCAACCACCGCACACCACCAGTCAGATCCATCCAACCACTAAGTGCCCAGCCTGCTTCCTCCTCGGATCAGCCACAGCTGAGCCGCCCTTCAGACCAGTGCGCCCAAGCCCCCTCGATCCAGCCATCCAGGAGGACGCCGCCATGGGCGCCAGGGGCTCCCCTGTGTGCCTCCACTGCCTCCGTGCCCGCAAGTCGCCGCCGTTCCCGGCTGCCTCGTCAGCCCGTCGTTCAAGACGAGTACTACCAGGAGCTCTTGACGCCTTGCTCCGTCGCCGCCTTGCGAGCATGCTAGCGCCCTCCATCGCGTCTCGTCCCGCTCGCTGGTAACACGCCGTAGCTCTGCAACGAGCGTTGACTCCGCTCGCACGCACCACTTCTTCTCCGCATCGCCATGAGCCTCCTCACTCGCTCCCGCCGCGTCTGTCACCTGCAGGAACCAGGGGCGCTGCCTCCTTCAGTTTGTCAAGCTGCTCGTCAAGTTCGTGCCCCGGCCCCGGTCTGGACCGGATCTCCTCTGCTCCGTCGCCCCACCTGCCGGATCTGCCCCTTCCCCAGCGTCCGCCGGCGTCCTGCTTCTCTGGAGCCGCAGCACCGTCCCCTGCTTCATGAACGAGACGAGCGCATCGCTCCTGCTTCGTTGACCTGCTCCTGTTTCTGGCTCGGTTCGTCTAGAACGCCCGCGTGAGGCCCAGCACCGCGGCCCACCAGCAAGCAGGCCCAACGCCCCCTTCCAGCCTTCCTCTCCTAGCCGACTAGCCTCAAGGCCCAATGTGAGGCCCAGTCCGCCCCAGTTTTGGCCCGTAGTGTTTTTTTATTGACTGGCGATTTGTCTATTTATTCCAGAGACAACTGTTTTACAGAAAAACCCTTGTTCTTCATGCATATAATAACTTTTCAACCGTGCATCGGATTAAAACAAACTTAATATGAAAAATGTTTAGAATTTTGTGTAGTTTAATAATATGCCACTTTCATGCATGTTAAAAATGTCTAAAATGTTGTTTATTTAATTTTGCATAAATAGCATGCTAAAATGGTTTAATTCATAACTAAATAACTGTAGCTCCAAATTTAATAAACTTTATATGTAAATGGGGTGGAAAAATGTCTAGTTTAACATGGTGGCATCGCTTTGCATGTTTAACAACTTTAAAATATGGTTTAGGGCAGAACAGTACCAAACCTAATATATGCATAGGGGGATTTACCGGAATTGTTGTTCGTTGCTTCCGGCCTCATTTAAGCTTGACCAGATAGGTAGCTTTACTTTGCTTCACCCTCTTGCCATGGTTAACAACATTTAATTTTATTGGGTACATAAACAAGATCAAACTAAATAACTTGAATGTGGTGTTTCGTCAATATGCAACTCATTGCATATTGAGCTCCACTTAATTTGTAGGGTTGTTTGTGCACTTTGCCATGCCATGCCTCATCAAACCGGACATGCATCATACTTGTTTGCGCATCGTGTCATGCCTATGTGATGATTGTTCACTATGTTGTTTGCTTTCTTTCTGGTGTACTTCTTCTCGGTAATCCGGTAACATCGCGTTTGTGAGGATTCGTTCGACTACGTCCGTTTGCCTTCTTCATGGACTTGTTCTTCTTCCTTGTGGAATTTCAGGCAAGATGACCATACCCTCGAAATCACTTCTATCTTTGCTTGCTAGTTGCTCGCTCTTTTGCTATGCCTATGCTGCGATACCTACCACTTGCTTATCATGCCTCCCATATTGTTAAGCTAAGCCTCTAACCCACCTTGTCCTAGCAAACCGTTGTTTGGCTATGTTACCGCTTCGCTCAGCCCCTCTTATAGCATTGCTAGTTGCAGGTGAAGATTGGAGTTTGTTCCTTGTTGGAACATGGATATTTTGTTGGGATATCACAATATCTCTTATTTAATTAATGCATCTATATACTTGGTAAAGGGTGGAAGGCTCGGCCTTATGCCTGGTGTTTTGTTCCACTCTTGTCGCCCTAGTTTCTGTCATATCGGTGTTATGTTCCCGGATTTTGCGTTCCTTACGTGGTTGGGTTATAATGGGAACCCCTTGATAGTTCACTTTGAATAAAACTCCTCCAGCAAGGTCCAACCATGGTTTTACCATTCGCCACCTAGCCTTTTTCCCTTGGGAGTCGCGCATCCCGAGGGTCATCTTTATTTTTAAATCCCCGGGCCAGTGCTTGTCTAAGTGTTGGTCCAACTCAGAGCACCGTGTGGGGCCGTCCCTTGGCAACTTGGGTTACATTGGCTCCCGTACGCTTAGCTTATCCGGTGTGCCCTAAGAACGAGATATGTGCAGCTCCTATCGGGATTTGTCGGCATAGCGGGTGGTCTTGCTGGACTTGTTTTACCATTATCGAGGATGTCTTGTAACCGGGATGCCGAGTCTGATCGGATTGTCTTGGGAGAAGGAATATCCTTCGTTGACCGTGAGGGCTTGTGATGGGCTAAGTTGGGACACTCCTGCAGGGTTTTGAACTTTCGAAAGCCGTGCCCACGGTTATGGGCAGATGGGAATTTGTTAATGTCCGGTTGTAGATAACCTGAAGCTTAACTTAACTAAAATGCATCAACCGCGTGTGTAGCCGTGATGGTCTCTTTCCGGCGGAGTCCGAGAAGTGAACACGGTGTTGGAGTAATGCTTGACGTAGGTTGTTCTAGGATCACTTCTTGATCATAGTTGTTCGACCGTGCTTTGCCTTTTCTTCTCGCTCTCATTTGCGTATGTTAGCCACCAAATATGCTAGTCACTTGCTGCAGATCCACCTCATACCTTTTACCCTTCCCATAAGCTTAAATAGTCTTGATCGCGAGGGTGTGAGATTGCTGAGTCCCATGACTCACAGATACTTCCAAAAAAAGTTTGCAGGTGCCGATGATACCGTGCAGGTGACGCACCCGAGCTTAAGGAGGAGCTCGATGAAGATCGTGTTCGTTATGTTGTTTCCGTTTCCAGTTGATCAGTAGTGGAGCCCAGTTGGGACGATCGGGGATCCGTGTAGCATTTGGGGTAGTCTTCTTTTATTTTGGTTCCGTAGTCGGACCTTGTGTGTATCTGGATGATGTAATGCTTTATTCATGTAATTGTGTGAAGTGGCGATTGTAAGCCAACTATGTATCTGTTTCCCTTATGTATTACATGGGTTGAGTGAAGATTACCTCACTTGCGACATTGCTTTCAATGCGGTTATGCCTCTAATGTTGGAAATATGCCCTAGAGGCAATAATAAATTGATTATTATTATATTTCCTTGTTCATGATAATCGTTTATTATCCATGCTAGAATTGTATTGATAGGAAACTCAGATACATGTGTGGATACATAGACAACACCATGTCCCTAGTAAGCCTCTAGTTGACTAGCTCGTTGATCAATAGATGGTTACGGTTTCCTAACCATGGACATTGGATGTCGTTGATAACGGGATCACATCATTAGGAGAATGATGTGATGGACAAGACCCAATCCTAAGCCTAGCACAAAGATCATGTAGTTCGTATGCTAAAGCTTTTCTAATGTCAAGTATCATTTCCTTAGACCATGAGATTGTGCAACTCCCGGATACCGTAGGAGTGCTTTGGGTGTGCCAAACATCACAACGTAACTGGGTGGCTATAAAGGTACACTACGGGTATCTCCGAAAGTGTCTGTTGGGTTGGCACGAATCGAGACTGGGATTTGTCACTCCGTGTGGCGGAGAGGTATCTCTAGGCCCACTCGGTAGGACATCATCATAATGTGCACAATGTGATCAAGGAGTTGATCACGGGATGATGTGTTACAAAACGAGTAAAGAGACTTGCCGGTAACGAGATTGAACAAGGTATCGGGATACCGACGATCGAATCTCGGGCAAGTAGAATGCCGCTAGACAAAGGGAATTGCATACGGGATTGATTAAGTCCTTGACATCGTGGTTCATCCGATGAGATCATCGTGGAACATATGGGAGCCAACATGGGTATCCAGATCCCGCTGTTGGTTATTGACCGGAGAGTCATCTCGGTCATGTCTGCATGTCTCCCGAACCCGTAGGGTCTACACACTTAAGGTTCAGTGACGCTAGGGTTATAGAGATATTAGTATGCGGTAACCCGAAAGTTTTTCGGAGTCCCGGATGAGATCTCGGATGTCACGACGAGTTCCGGAATGGTCCGGAGGTAAAGAATTATATATAGGAAGTGCTATTTCGGCCATCGGGACAAGTTTCGGGGTGACCGGTATTGTACCGGGACCATCGGAAGGGTCCCGGGGGTCCACCGGGTGGGGCCACCTGCCCCGGGGGCCACATAGGCTGTAGGGGGTGCGCCTTGGCCTACATGGGCCAAGGTCACCAGCCCCTAGAGGCCCATGCGCCAAAGGGGCAAGAGGAGGGGAGAGTCCTAAAGGGGGAAGGCACCTCCGAGGTGCCTTGGGGAGGATGGACTCCTCCCCCCCTTGGCCGCACCCTTCCTTGGAGGAAGGGGCAAGGCTGCACCCTCCCCCTCTCCCTTGGCCCTATATATAGTGGGGGGAAGGAAGGGCAACCATACCCAAGCCCTGGCGCCTCCCTCTCCCTCCCGTGACACATCTCCCTCTTCCCGCAGCGCTTGGCGAAGCCCTGTTGGAATCCCGCTACTTCCACCACCACGCCGTCGTGCTGCTGGATATCCATCAACCTCTCCTCCCTCCTTGCTGGATCAAGAAGGAGGAGACGTCGCTGCTCCGTACGTGTGTTGAACTCGGAGGTGCCGTCCGTTCGGCGCTAGGATCATCGGTGATTTGGATCACGACGAGTACGACTCCATCAACCTTGTTCTCTTGAACGCTTCCGCGCGCGATCTACAAGGGTATGTAGATCCACTCCTCCCTCGTTGCTAGATGACTCCATAGATAGATCTTGGTGACACGTAGGAAAATTTTGAATTTATGCTACGTTCCCCAACAGTGGCATCATGAGCTAGGTTTATGCGTAGTTTTTATGCACGAGTAGAACACAAAGTAGTTGTGGGCGTTGATTTTGTTCAATATGCTTGCCGTTACTAGTCTTATCTTGATTCGGCGGCATCGTGGGATGAAGCGGCCCGGACCGACCTTACACGTACTCTTACGTGAGACAGGTTCCACCGACTGACATGCACTAGTTGCATAAGGTGGCTAGCGGGTGTTTGTCTCTCCCACTTTAGTCGGATCGGATTCGATGAAAAGGGTCCTTATGAAGGGTAAATAGCAATTGGCATATCACGTTGTGGTTTCTGCGTAGGTAAGAAACGTTCTTGCTAGAAACCCATAGCAGCCACGTAAAACATGCAAACAACAATTAGAGGACGTCTAACTTGTTTTTGCAGGGTATGCTATGTGATGTGATATGGCCAAAGGATGTGATGAATGATATATGTGATGTATGAATTGATCATGTTCTTGTAATAGGGATCACGACTTGCATGTCGATGAGTATGACAACCGGCAGGAGCCATAGGAGTTGTCTTAATTTATTTATGACCTGCGTGTCAACATAAACGTCATGTAATTACTTTACTTTATTGCTAACCGTTACCTGTAGTAGTAGAAGTAATAGTTGACGAGACAACTTCATGAAGACACGATGATAGAGATCATGATGATGGAGATCATGGTGTCATGCCGGTGACGATGATGATCATGGAGCCCCGAAGATGGAGATCAAGAGGAGCAAAGTGATGATGGCCATATCATGTCACTATTTGATTGCATGTGATGTTTATCATGTTTATGCATCTTGTTTACTTAGAAAGACGGTAGTAAATAAGATGATCCCTCATAATAATTTCAAGAAAGTGTTCCCCCTAACTGTGCACCGTTGCGACAGTTCGTTGTTTCGAAGCACCACGTGATGATCGGGTGTTAGATTCTAACGTTCACATACAACGGGTGTAAGACAGATTTACACACGCGAAACACTTAGGTTGACTTGACGAGCCTAGCATGTGTACAGACATGGCCTCGGAACACAGAAGACCGAAAGGTCGAGCATGAGTCGTATGGTAGATACGATCAACATGAAGATGTTCACCGATGTTGACTAGTCCGTCTCACGTGATGATCGGACACGGCCTAGTCGACTCGGATCATGTAATCACTTAGATGACTGGAGGGATGTCTATCTGAGTGGGAGTTCATAAGATGAACTTAATTATCCTGAACATAGTCAAAAGGTCTTCGCAAATTATGTCGTAGCTCGCGCTTCAGTTCTGCTGTTTAGTTATGTTCCTAGAGAAAATTTAGTTGAAAGTTGATAGTAGCAATTATGCGGACTAGGTCCGTAAACTGAGGATTGTCCTCATTGCTTCATAGAAAGATTATGTCCTTAATGCACCGCTAAGTGTGCTGAACCTCGAACGTCGTCTGTGGATGTTGCGAACATCTGACATACACATTTTTGATAACTATATGATAGTTCAGTTAAACGGTTTAGAGTTGAGGCACCGAAGACGGTTTTGAAACGTCGCGAAACATATGAGATGTTTCAAGGGCTGAAATTGGGATTTCAGGCTCGTGCCCACGTCAAGAGGTATAAGACCTCCGACGATTTTCTTAGCCTGCAAACTAAGGGAGAAAAGCTCAATTGTTGAGCTTGTGCTCAGATTGTCTGAGTACAACAATCATTTGAATCAAGTGGGAGTTGATCTTCCAGATGAGATAGTGATGTTTCTCCAAAGTCATTGCCACCAAGCTGCTAGAGCTTCGTGATGAACTATAACATATCATGGATAGATATGATGATCCTTGAAATATTCGCGGTGTTTGACACCGCGAAAGTAGAAATCAAGAAGGAGCATCAATTGTTGATGGTTGGTGAAACCACTAGTTTCAAGAAGGGCAAGGGCAAGAAGGGATACTTCATGAAACGACAATTTAGCTACTGCTCTAGTGAAGAAACCCAAGGTTGAACCCAAACCCGAGACTAAGTGCTTCTGTAATAAGGGGAACAGCCACTGGAGCAGAATTACCCTAGATACTTGGTAGATTAGAAGGCTGGCAAGGTCGATAGAAGTATATTGGATATACATTGTGTTGATGTGTACTTTACTAGTACTCCTAGTAGCACCAGGGTATTAGATACCGGTTCGGTTGCTAAGTGTTAGTAATTCGAAATAAAAGCTACGGAATAAACGGAGACTAGCTAAAGGTGAGATGACGATATGTGTTGGAAGTATCTCCAAGGTTGATCAAATATCGTACGCTCCCTCTACCATCGAGTTTGGTGTTTGCGTTGAGCATAGACATGATTGGATTATGACTATCGCAATACGGTTATTCATTTAAGGAGAATAATGGTTACTCTGTTTATTTGAATAATACCTTCAATGGTCTTACACCTAAAATGAATGGTTTATTGAATCTCGATCGTAGTGATACACATGTTCATGCCAAAAGATATAAGATAGTAATGATAGTACCACCTACTTGTGGCACTGCCACGTGAGTCATATCGGCATAAAACGCATGAAGAAGCTCCATGTTGATGGATCTTGGGCTCACTCGTTTTTGAAAAGTTTGAGACATGCGAACCATGTCTATTGGTGTATATGCATGAAGAAACTCCATGCAAATGGACCGTTTGGACTCACTTGATTTTGAATCACTTGAGACATGCAAATCATACCACATGGGAAAGATGACTGAAAGCCTCGGTTTCAGTAAAATGGAACTAGAAAGCAACTTGTTGGAAGTAATACATTTTGATGTGTGCAATCCAATGAGTGCTGAGGCATGTAGTGGATATCGTTATGTTCTTACTTCACAGATGATTTGAGTAGATGTTGAGTATATTTACTTGATGAATCACGAGTCTGAATTATTGAAAGGTTCAAGTAATTTCAGGGTGAAGTTGAAAGATCGTCGTGACAAGAGGATAAAATATCTATGATATGATCATAGAGATGAATATCTAAATTACGAGTTTGGCACAAAATTAAGACATTGTGGAAATTGTTTCACAACTAATATAGCCTGGAACACCATAGTGTGATGGTGTGTCCGAACATCATAACTGCACCCTATTGGATATGATGCATACCATGATGTCTCTTATCGAATTACCACGATAGTTTATGGGTTAGGCGTTAGAGACAACCACATTCACTTTAAAAAGGGGCACCACATAATTCCGATGAGATGACACCGTATGAACTATGGTTTAGAGAAAACCTAAGCTGTCATTTCTTAAAAGTTTGGGGCTGCGACTCTTATGTGAAAAACTTTCAGGCTGATAAGCTCAAACCCAAAGCGGATAAATGCATCTTCATAGGACACCCAAAACAATTGGGTATACCTCCTGTCTCAGATCCGAAAGCAATAAGGGATTGTTTCTAGAATCGGGTCCTTTCTCGAGGAAAAGTTTCTCTCGAAAGAATTGAGTGGGAGGATGGTGGAGACTTGATGAGGTTATTGAACCGTCTCTTCAACTAGTGTGTGGCAGGGCACAGGAGTTGTTCCTGTGGCACCTACACCAATTGAAGTGGAAGCTTATGATAGTGATCATGAAACTTCAGATCAAGTCACTACCAAACCTCGTGGGATGACAAGGATGCGTACTACTTCAGAGTGGTACGTAATCCTGTCTTGGAAGTCATGTTGCTAGACAACAATGAACCTACGAGCTATGGAGAAGCGATGGTGGGCCTGGATTCCAAAAATGGCTCGAGGCCATATAATCCGAGAGAGGATCCATATATGAAAACAAAGTGTAGACTTTGGGAGAACTACTTGATGGTCGTAAGGCTGTTAGGTACATATGGATTTTAAAAGGAAGACGGACAATGATGGTAAGTGTCACCATTAATAAAGCTCGACTTGTCGTTAAGATGTTTTCCGACAAGTTCAAGGAGTTGACTACGATGAGACTTTCTCACTCGTAGCGATGCTAAGAGTCTGTTGGAATTATATTAGCGATAACTGCATTATTTATGAAATCTTGCAGATAGGACGTCGAAACATTGTTTCCTCGACGATTTTCTTGAGGAAAGGTTGTATGTGATACAACCGGAAGGTTTTGTCAATCCTGAAAGATGCTAATAAGTATGCAAAGCTCCAGTAATCCTTCTAAGGACTGGAGTAAGCATCTCGGAGTTGGAATGTATGCTTTGATAAGATGATCAAAGTTTTGGGTGTATACAAAGTTTATGAGAAACTTGTATTTCCAAAGAAGTGAGTGGGAGCACTATAGAATTTCTGATGAATATATGTTGTTGACATATTGTTGATCAGAAATGACGTAGAATTTATGGAAAGCATATAGGGTTATTTGGAAAGTGTTTTTCAATGGAAAGCCTGGATTAAGCTACTTGAACATTGAGCATCAAGATCTATAAGGATAGATCAAAACGCTTAATGGTACTTTCAAATGAGCACATACCTTGACATGATCTTGAAGGTGTTCAAGATGGATCAGTCAAAGAAGGAGTTCTTGCCTGAGTTGTAAGGTATGAAGTTAAGACTTAAAGCTCGACCACGGCAGAATAGAAAGAAAGGACGAAGGTCGTCCCCTATGCTTAAGACATAGGCCCTACAGTATGCTATGCTGTGTACTGCACCTGAAATGTGCCTTGCCATGAGTCAGTCAAGGGGTACAAGAGTGATCCAAGAATGGACCACAAGACAGCGGTCAAAGTTATCCTTAGTAACTAGTGGACTAAGGAATTTTCTCGATTATGGAGGTGGTAAAAGAGTTCGTCGTAAAGGGTTACGTCGATGCAAGCTTAACACCTATCCGGATAGCTCTGAGTAGAGATACCGGATACGTATAATGGAGCAACAATTTAGAATAGCTCCAAGTAGAACAGTTATTTGGAATGGCTCCAAATGTAGCGTAGTAGTTGCATCTAGGAGATGACATAGAGATTTGTAAAGCGCACACGGATCTGAAAGGTTCAGACCCGTTGACTATAACCTCTCTCACAAGCATAACATGATCAAACCCAGAACTCATCGAGTGTTAATCACATGGTAAATGTGAACTAGATTATTGACTCTAGTAAACTCTTTGGGTGTTAGTCACATGGGGATGTGACCTTGAGTGTTAATCACATATCGATGTGAACTAGATTATTGACTCTAGTGCAAGTGGGAGACTGTTGGAAATATGACCTAGAGGCAATAATAAATTGATTATTATTATATTTCCTTGTTCATGATAATCGTTTATTATCCATGCTAGAATTGTATTGATAGGAAACTCAGATACATGTGTGGATACATAGACAACACCGTGTCCCTAGTAAGCCTCTAGTTGACTAGCTCGTTGATCAAT
The DNA here is from genome assembly GCF_018294505.1 of Triticum aestivum. Taxonomy (NCBI): domain Eukaryota; kingdom Viridiplantae; phylum Streptophyta; class Magnoliopsida; order Poales; family Poaceae; genus Triticum; species Triticum aestivum. Next base: position 121,889,401 of record NC_057812.1, read on the forward strand.
AGATGGTTACGGTTTCCTAACCATGGACATTGGATGTCGTTGATAACGGGATCACATCATTAGGAGAATGATGTGATGGACAAGACCCAATCCTAAGCCTAGCACAAAGATCATGTAGTTCGTATGCTAAAGCTTTTCTAATGTCAAGTATCATTTCCTTAGACCATGAGATTGTGCAACTCCCGGATACCGTAGGAGTGCTTTGGGTGTGCCAAACGTCACAACGTAACTGGGTGGCTATAAAGGTACACTACGGGTATCTCCGAAAGTGTCTGTTGGGTTGGCATGAATCGAGACTGGGATTTGTCACTCCGTGTGGCGGAGAGGTATCTCTGGGCCCACTCGGTAGGACATCATCATAATGTGCACAATGTGATCAAGGAGTTCATCACGGGATGATGTGTTACGAAACGAGTAAAGAGACTTGCCGGTAACGAGATTGAACAAGGTATCGGGATACCGACGATCGAATCTCGGGCAAGTACAATGCCGCTAGACAAAGGGAATTGCATACGGGATTGATTAAGTCCTTGACATCGTGGTTCATCCGATGAGATCATCGTGGAACATATGGGAGCCAACATCGGTATCCAGATCCCGCTGTTGGTTATTGACCGGAGAGTCATCTCGGTCATGTCTGCATGTCTCCCGAACCCGTAGGGTCTACACACTTAAGGTTCGGTGACACTAGGGTTATAGAGATATTAGTATGCGGTAACCCGAAAGTTGTTCGGAGTCCCGGATGAGATCCCGGACGTCACGAGGAGTTCTGGAATGGTCCGTAGGTAAAGAATTATATATAGGAAGTGCTATTTCGGCCATCGGGACAAGTTTCGGGGTCACCAGTATTGTACCGGGACCACCGGAAGGGTCCCGGGGGTCCACCGGGTGGGGCCACTTGCCCCGGGGGCCACATGGGCTGTAGGGGGTGCGCCTTGGCCTACATGGGCCAAGGGCACCAGCCCCTAGAGGCCCATGCGCCAAAGGGGCAAGAGGAGGGGAGAGTCCTAAAGGGGGAAGGCACCTCCGAGGTGCCTTGGGGAGGATGGACTCCTCCCCCCCTTGGCCGCACCCTTCCTTGGAGGAAGGGGCAAGGCTGCGCCCTCCCCCTATCACTTGGCCCTATATATAGTGGGGGGAAGGGAGGGCAACCATACCCAAGCCCTGGCGCCTCCCTCTGCCTCCCGTGACACATCTCCCTCTTCCGTAGCGCTTGGCGAAGCCCTGTTGGAATCCCGCTACTTCCACCACCACGCCGTCGTGCTGCTGGATCTCCATCAACCTCTCCTCCCCCTTGCTGGATCAAGAAGGAGGAGACGTCGCTGCTCCGTACGTGTGTTGAACGCGGAGGTGCCGTCCGTTCGGCGCTAGGATCATCGGTGATTTGGATCACGACGAGTACGACTCCATCAACCCCGTTCTCTTGAACACTTCCGCGCGCGATCTACAAGGGTATGTAGATCCACTCCTCCCTCGTTGCTAGATGACTCCATAGATAGATCTTGGTGACACGTAGGAAAATTTTGAATTTATGCTACGTTCCCCAACATCTAAGTCGTGCTTCGACACATGGGAGATATAGTCGCATCGAGGGCGTGACACTGAGCTATTCTCCTCCATTTTGTAGGCAAAGTACTTGTCAAAGGTCTCATACCTTTCGACATGGGCATGAGTCTGAAATACTAATTTCAACTCTTGGAACATCTTATATGCTCTGTGGCGTTCAAAACATTTTTTGAAGTCCCGGTTCTAAGCCGTAAAGCATGGTGCACTAAACTATCAAGTAGTCATCATACCGAGCTTTGCCAAATGTTCATAACGTTTGCATATGCTCCTACAATAGGTCCGTCACCTAGCGGTGCATCAAGGACATAATTATTCTGTGCAGCAATGAGAGGATAATCCTCAGATCACGGATCCAATCCGCATCATTGCTACTAACATCTTTCAATTTATTTTTCTCTAGGAACATATCAAAAATAATCGGGGAAGCTATGTGCGAGCTATTGATCTACAACATAGATATGCAAATACTATCAGGACTAAGTTCATGATAAATTTAAGTTCAATTAATCATATTACTTAAGAACTCCCACTTAGATAGACATCCCTCTAGTCATCTAAATGAGCACGTGATTCAAATCAACTAAACCATGTCTGATCATCACGTGAGATGGAGTAGTTTTCAATGGTGAACATCATTATGTTGATCATATCTACTATATGATTCATGCTTGACCTTTCGGTCTCCAATGTTCCGAGGCCATATCTGCATATGCTAGGCTCGTCAAGTTTAACCCGAGTATTTCTGCGTGTGCAAAACTGGCTTGCACCCGTTGTATGTGACGTAGAGCTTATCACACCCGATCATCACGTGGTGTCTCGGCACGACGAACTTTGGCAACGGTGCATACTCAGAGAGAACACTTGTACCTTGAAATTTAGTGAGAGATCATATTATAAATCTACCGCCGAACTAAGCAAAATAAGATGTATAAAAGATAAACATCACATGCAATCAAAAATATGTGACATGATATGGCCATCGCCATCTTGTGCCTTTGATCTCTCCAAAGTACTGTCATGAACTCCATTGTTACCGGCATGACACCATGATCTCCATCATCTTGATCTTTTATCAATGTGTCGTCACATGGTCGTCTCACCAGCTATTGCTTTTGCAACTATTGCTATCGCATAGCGATAAAGTAAAGCAATTACATGGCACTTGCATCTTATGCAATAAAGAGACAAGCATAAGGCTCCTGCCAGTTGCCGATAACTTTAACAAAACATGATCATCTCATACAACAATTTATATCTCATCACGTCTTGACCATATTACATCACAACATGCCCTGCAAAAACAAGTTAGACGTCCTCTACTTTGTTGTTGCAAGTTTTACGTGACTGCTACGGGCTGAGCAAGAACCGTTCTTACCTACGCATCAAAACCACAATGATATTTCATGAAGTTAGTGTTGTTTTAACCTTCAACAAGGACCGGGTGTAGTCACACTCAGTTCAATTAAAGTTGGAGAAACTGACACCCGCCAGCCACTTGTGTGCAAAGCACGTCGGTAGAACTAGTCTCGCGTAAGCGTACGGGTAATGTCGGTCCGGGCCGCTTCATCCAACAATACCGCTGAACCAAAGTATGACATGCTGGTAAGCAATATGACTTGTATCGCCCACAACTCACTTGTGTTCTACTCGTGCATATAACATCTACGCATAAACCTGGCTCGGATGCCACTGTTGGGGAATGCAGTAATTTCGAAAAAAAATCCTACGAACACGCAAGATCATGGTGATGCATAGCAACAAGAGGGAAGAGTGTCGTCCACATACCCTCGTAGACCGTAAGCGGAAGCGTTATGACAACGTGGTTGATGTAGTCGTACGTCTTCAGGATCGACCGATCCTAGTACCAAACGTACGACACCTACGAGATCTGCACACGTTCAGCTCGATGACGTCCCACGAACTCACGACCCAGTAGAGCTTCGAGGGAGAGTTCCGTCAGCACGGCAGCGTGATGACGGTGTTGATGAAACTACCGACGCAGGGCTTCGCCTAAGCACCACTACGATATGACCGAGGTGGATTATGGTGGAGGGGGGCACCGCACACGGCTAAAAGATCAACTTATCAACTTGTGTGTCCATGGGGTGCCCCCTCCCCCGTATATAAAGGAGTGGAGGAGGGGGAGGGACGACCCTCTCTATGGTGCGCCCTGGGGAGTCCTACTCCCACCGGGAGTAGGATTCCCCTCTTCCATGTAGTAGGAGTAGGAGAGAAGGAAATGGAAAAGAGAAGAGAAGGAAGGAGGGGCGCAACCCCTCCCCCTAGTCCAATTCGAACTAAGCCTTGGGGCACGCGCAGCCTCCTCTCTCTCTTTCCCCTAAAGCCCAATAAGGCACATATACTCCCCGACGAATTCACGTAACTCTCCGGTACTCCGAAAAATACCCGAATCACTCGGAACATTTCTGATGTCCGAATATAGTCGTCCAATATATCGATCTTTACGTCTCGACCATTTCGAGACTCCTCGTCATTAGCCCCATCTCATCCGGGACTCCAAACTACCATCGGTACATCAAACACATAAACTCATAATACCGATCATCACTGAACGTTAAGCATGCGGACCCTACGGGTTCGAGAACTATGTAGACATGACCGAGACACGTCTCCGGCCAATAACCAATAGCGGAACCTGGATGCTCATATTGGTTCCTACATATTCTACGAAAATCTTTATCGGTCAAACCGCATAACAACATACGTTGTTCCCTTTGTCATCAGTATGTTACTTGCCCGAGATTCGATCGTCGATATCTCAATACCTAGTTCAATCTCGTTACCGGCAAGTCTCTTTACTCATTCTGTAATGCATCATTCCACAACTAACTCATTAGTCACATTGCTTTCAAGGCTTATAGTGATGTGCATTACCGAGAGGGCTCAGAGATACCTCTCCGACAATCGGAGTGACAAATCCTAATCTCGATCTATGCCAACTCAACAAGTACCATCGGAGACACCTATAGAGCACCTTTATAATCACCCAGTTACGTTGTGACGTTTGGTAGCACACAAAGTGTTCCTCCGATAATGGGGAGTTGCATAATCTCATAGTCATAGGAACATGTATAAGTCATGAAGAAAGCAATAGCAGTAAACTAAACGATCATCGTGCTAAGCTAACAGATGGGTCAAGTCAATCACATCATTCTCTAATGATGTGATCCCGTTAATCAAATGACAACTCATGTCTATGGTTAGGAAACATAACCATCATTGATTCAACGAGCTAGTCAAGTAGAGGCATACTAGTGACACTCTGTTTGTATGTATTCACACATGTACTAAGTTTCCGGTTAATACAATTCTAGCATGAATAATAAACATTTATCATGATATAAGGAAATAAATAACAACTTTATTATTGTCTCTAGTTAATATTTCCTTCATTCCCAACCTTAGAGAGTTCAACATGGACTTTTTGTCCTTATGGGGAAAAAGATTCTATGATGACAGGGATAGTGATTGGAAGAAAATGCTGACCTACAAGTATAAGACTAATATCCCTAATCTCTTTAACACTAGGGTGACCCTGGGATCTCCATTTATGAAAAGTTTATCATGGGCTCTTGCAGCCTCTAAAAACTTCTATAGATGGATCCCTGGGGATGGTAAAAGCATTGCCTTCTGGCATGACATCTGGATTGGAGATTGTTCTCTTAAAACTGCATTTTGGGGCCTGTATACTATTTGTCAACAGCAAGATTCTACCCTTGCACAGGTCTGGGTGAGTGGCGAATTACGCTTAACTTTTAGGAGATGTGTTGTGGAAAGTACTTTAGTTAGATGGAAGGAGCTCATCAAGGTTGTTGAGCCAGTGTTCTATCTGGTTCCCCAAACTAGCCTGTCTGGATGCTAGATTCTTCCAGCAAGTACTCTGTCGAATACTTTTATAAGGTAATTAACTTTGGAGGGATATCATCTGTAATTAAAGATGATATCTGGAAAATCAGAGTCCCACCCAACATCCATGTTTTCCTCTAGTTGATCTACTATAATAAGAGCTTAACTAGAGATAATCTTGCCAAGCGCAGGAATGTAGATGGCATGTCTTGTGTCTTCTGCAGTGAGCCTGAAACTATCCAACATTTATTCTTTGATTGCATTGTTGCTAGACATGTTTGGGATTTGGTAGCTGATAGCTTTAATGTTACTGCACCTGATTCCTTTGTTCTGCTGGCTTCCTTCTGGAAGAGGAGAAAATATTTTGAAGCTTTAAACATTGTTTTCTAGGGGTGAAGATGGCGAAGTATATGGTGTATTTTGGACCTGTTGGGGGCAACGATCGGGCAATGGAAAATCCTATGTTCAGAGGCTCAGGGTGCGATTCTTCTCCGGTGCTTAAGGCTATTGGACCACCGAAGAGGGGAATCGCTTAGGATTGTATGGCGCTAATGCTGTCGTCGGGGGCATCGCTGGGTTGTGTTCTGCTAGCTTGCAAATCTTAACTTTGATCTTAAAAAGTAAGCTGGCATGTTGCCGCCTGGTTATGTATCCTGTCTAGATCCGCCTTAAAACTTGTAATAGGGCAGTTAAACCTTGCTTTCCGTCTATGGCAGCTACTCTCCGGTTGCCGTCGAGCGCTGTTAACAGTTTTATGTTGGTTGGCTTTGTCTTGGCTTTATATAAAGTTGGGTGGGGGGAAACCCATTTTGGTTCAAAAAAACACATGGTTGGACGACTCGTGACCCGAATTTTAAGGAAATCAGTCTGATGACACCTATTAGCTGCCTTTATTTTCGGTAAAAGCTTTGTGGTCACCCGACAGATCTTTCATCGCCCATCCGCCTCCTCACGCTTGCGACGCGTGTCCTCGTGGGACCAGCTCGTTCTTATCCTCACGCCAACGTCCACGCCTCCCATTCATGAAGCTTCTCGATGGAATCGTTTTCTTCTCCTTTCGTCCACCCCGTCTGCTTCCATCTCCCCCACTCTTTCTCCTTGAGCCGGCGCTGCTCATCCACCTCTCTCATCTCCTCTCTCCTCCTTACTATGCTGCTGCATCGGGGACACGCCTCATGCATGGGACACGCCTTGTTGGCCAGATCCATGGCATGCCTACTTCAAGGCTCCCGCGTTGTAGGCTAGGCCCTGGATGCTACATGCGTGTGTTACTCACCATCGAGGTTTGGAGGAAATTCACTACATGATACTACAAGTGCTTCAGGCAGAATTTTCACAACAAAGTATTGTTGCAGGAATACGGAGAAGAGGTCGTGTTGTAATTTTTGAAACAAGGGTCTTGTTGCAGGAATACATAGAAGATTTTTTTGCAACAATGGTCTTGTTGCAGGAATGCATAGATGAGGCCGGAGATGTTGTTGCAATTTTTGCAACACGGATCTTATTGCAGGAATCTAGGGAAGAGGCCAGCGATGTTCTTGCAATTTTTGCAACAATGATCTTGTTGCAGGAATACGACAAAGGGAACAAGGATTACTTGCCGCTGCGCGCCGGCAGCAGCTGATTTTTTGCGGTGGTTTGGGGCGGCATCGTGCTGGGTGCAGCTTTGTCAGGGACAGTGAACAGGGGAGTCTGTTTCTGAAACAGAGCCATTGTTGCGGGAATTAAAGAGGGGTCAGCTGGCGCGAGGTGGTTACATCGAACGGCTGTTAGCGCTCTGATCCAACGGTTGTCCAACCGACGGATCATTATAACGCGTCCGCCGGCCGACGCGTAGCGCCGCCCTTTATTTTTCCATCTGAAAGGTTCAATTAGTTTTTAAGGGTGTCTCGGAACTTCAAGTGCTCCTAACATTTGAAGGGCGGGCCCAGAACATATCAGAACTACTCCCTCCGTCCCATAATATAAAAGCGTTTTTTACATTAGTCTCATAATAAAAGAACGTTTTTGACACTACACTAATGTACGTTACAGCATATACGGACTTACACAGGTTACAAAGAAAGCTTAGTTTCCTGTATGAAACTTATATTAGTCTTCCATTGATGGTACCAAACAGTCTGCCGCTATACAAGCCTACTGTCATATGCTACGTACTAAGGTACCTTCAAATTTGTATCTCGTCACTTTAACTCATGCACCTCTGGTGTGTCTGCAATTCTTCAGTTCATTTGTTCAGCTTTTCATGAATACTGAAGCTTAGAAGAAGACATTACGTTTTTTTCTTTTTGAGAAAAAGAAGAAGACATATCAGAGTTGGGCTTTCTGATAACTGAAAGACATATCAGCTTTCCGATGGCTCAGTTGGGCCGACCAAACAAGCCCACGACTCTTTCTTCTCGCGAACGAGTGACCACACAAGTCCAACGCCGCCGCCCTCCCTGCTACATCCCCCCTACCAAACCCTCGCTCCACCAGACGACCTGTGCGGCCTGCCGGCGACAACGCTCGAGCAGCCGAGCCGCAATGCCTCCAGGAGGAGGAGGAGGAGGAGGAACGGGCGAACAAAGATTCGGGAAGGACCACCCACCGGCGACTGGCCACGAGTGCCGCGACGAGGAGGCCCCATCCCGTTCGCCGCCGACGCCGTTGCTGCCTTACCTCGCCGTCACTCCCGTCGCCTCTCAGGTGTGTTCCTCGCCTCTTCTGCTCTTTGATCCGTGAAATCGATCCGTGACCTAAATGAAATGTCTTTACCACATCTTTAGAACAAGAAGATGAGGCGGGAGGATGAGCAGCAGGGGGAGGAGGAGGAGACCCCGGCGAGCTTCTTCCCGGAGGACGTTCTCGTGGAGATCCTGTCGCGGGTGCCCTACGTCTCGCTCTTCCACTTCAAGTGCGTGTCCAAACAATGGCTAGCCCTCTGCTCTGCCCCCGACGTCCGCAAGAGGTCGCCGCAGACCTTGTCTGGTTTCTTCTACTTCAATTTCGGCTGGCGTTTCCACAATTTGTCCGGGAAAAGTCCCCCCATCGTCAACCCCAATCTCCGTTTCCTCCGCGGCAGCTATAAATTTTTCAGCATCCAACAGTGCAGCACCAGCCTTCTCCTTTGCAAATGCTGGAGATCCCGCCGTCCTAGGCAATACAGTTGGAATTCTGTCCCAAATCCAGGACCCGGGCAATGTTTCAAATGGCCTGAGGCTAAGGAGTTTGATTATGTTGTCTGTAATCCTGCTACTCATGAGTGGACGGTGTTGCCTCCTATAGAATTGCCTGACGACCTTTCGTGTTTCAGCCTAGGCAAATACTTCTTGAGCTTTGACCCGGCCACCCCGTCCCGCTTTGTGGTGTTTGTGCCCCTGGACACATATTATGAATATGGCCTGTCCGTGGCCATGATCTACTCATCGGAAACTGGAGGGTGGACTTCCATGCAGAGTCAGCACAATGATAGCAGTGCATATTGGGTTAGTGATTCAGAAAGCACCTTCCTAAATGGCATTATGTATTTCCCTACTCGATCTTCGTCAATAGTCACAGTGGACATGAAAAGGAATGCTTGGGGGGAAATTGAAATGCCACCTGGCATGCCAAACAGCTATGGTTGTGCTTCCATTGGGCAGTCACAGGGACGTCTGCATGTTTGGCAAGAGGATCAAGATGGTTGCCAACTCTCTATTTGGGTTCTTGAGAATTATGATAGTGGACAGTGGACCCTAAAGTGTACCATTAACTGTTTTGAACTGTTTGGAAGGGATTATTGCAAAAACGTTGAGTACTACTCGATGTTTGCAATTCATGCAGAATGTGATTTGATTTTCCTTACTGATGGAAATGCCAAGATATTATCATATAACATGGATAATCAGAAAGTCTATGTTATCTGCGCTTCTGAAGATTTCTTCAAAGGTCTGCCACGCCGCCTACTGCCTTACGTACCCTGTTTTGCAGAATGGACATCAAATGGTCAGTGAACGCTTAATATACTTGGTATGGCACTAGTGTCTTAGTAAACATGAGTTGTGGGGTATATGCCGAATCTTCTAGTTGAAGCTGTGTGATGGATAAAGCAGACATGCGCTTCAATTTGTATTTTTTTTCTTTTCATTTAGTATCTAGGCGCATGTGCATACCCTTCTTTTTCTTTGAGGAGTCATCAAGAATTTGTAACCAACCCTCCAATGGGAATGTTTAGTTCTAAGAATGAACTTAGTCATTGATCTATTTGCTTCCATGTAATAATTATGGATGTTGCTCTTTTAGCTCCTATGGGGCAAATGTGAAACAATATATTATATATGCTTGAAATGTTTAATTTCCTGCAAGCAAAATCTTTATTATGCAATTTGCTATCAACCATTGCTAAATATTGATCTTGCCCTGATTTTATGCATTAGGAGGATTTATTTGTTATCTCCTTCTGGATTGGCTTTTCAATGTAAGGTACAGCATATGCAGAGGGTATAAAGAAGGCTTAATTTCCTTTATAAACTTACATGGTTTTCCATTGATGGTATCAAACAATCTGCAGCTTTACACACCTACTGGAGAATATAGTTCACTCAGTCATAGTTAACATATGCTTGTGTTTCCAATTCTTGTTTTGTTTGAAATGTTCCCATAACCCTTTTGTTTGTGTTCATTGATTCTGGTTAGACTGTTGAATTTGGATTTTCTGGATCAACAACGGCAGGATGAGAACCAGCCCTCCTAGGGACGGTTCAGCTCCTAGACCTGCGGTAAAATAAAAAAGAAACTGGTTCAATCTTGCCAAACTGGAACAATCTTGGATCTGGTTATCCTTGTTTATGCCGGACAGCAGTACTCCCTCCGTCCGTGAATAAGTGTACTTCTACGTTTTATCGTGAGTCAAAGTTTTAAAATTTTGACCAACTTTATAGAAAAGAATAGTAGTATATATGACATCAAATTGGTATATTATGAAACTACATTTCAAAATGAACCTATTGATAGTAATTTAGTGACATAATTGCTACTACTTTTTCCTATAAAGTTGGTCAAAGTATTAGAACTTTGACTTAGGACAAAACCTAGATGTACACTTATTCGCGGACGGAGGGAGTAGGTGGTATGTAATACATATTGAAATCTCTAAAAAGACTTATAGGAGTATTTAGAAGTGGAGAGAGTAGAACTGGGATGCATGGATTTTAACATTAACAGGTCAAAGTACTCGAATTCATCGAGTCTGCAAAATCCAACATGCTCTTAAAACATCGGAATGCCAGTTGAAACTACTGAAATCTCCCGCATGTTCTGGATACGATTGTAATGATCTGGCCTCTCTCTCTTTCTTTTTCTCCAGTGCAAATTATTTATCCCGAACTAGTCCTGGTTTACATTTTATCATGACTGGATCAAGTTTGTAGTTATTCTTGAAATTACAATGAACTTAATAACAAATTGTCAAATTCCTCAATAAATACGTGATTCAGTTTTGTTAGGGAGTTTTTTTTTTTTTTTGCGAGACTACTTCCAATCTAGCGACGACTACAAACATTGAAGCGAGTCTAAGGCGCGCCGCCGTTATCAGCCCTCCCTCCCTAGAGTCGGGCAAAACTTAATGTAGTAGACAGTCGGGAAGTCGCCGTGCTAAGGCCCTATAGGACCAGCGCACTAGAACAGCAACCGTCGCCGTTGAAGAGAAGTTTAGATCGGAAAGATCCAACCTGTAGACACACGAACAGACACGGACAAAGCGGATCCATGTGGATCCACCAAAGACAAACGCCGACCGAATCCCGTGAGATCCACCAGAGATAAATCTCCACACGCCCTCCGATAACGCTAGAAGCACCATAGGGACGGGGCTAGGCGAGGAGAATCTTATTCCATCTTTAGAGAGTTGCCGCCGACTCATCTCTCTAAGTAGGACATAAACTCTAAAAAAGCTTAAAAAAGTATCAAAAAAATCAAGCCCTCCCACCGGCAAGGGGCCGAGATCCACCACGCCTTCATGGTCCTAAGACCAGAGCAGACGAGGTAGACCGGCACGGAACCGGCGGGAGACAGGAGGAACCCTAGCGCGGCGGCTAGGTACCAGCATTATGGTCAGTAGTCGTTTCTAGTTTTGTTAGGGAGTTAACTATACTAAAAGGAGGGCTAGGGGGCTAGGGCGAATTTGTTTCAAATCAGATAGCTTGGAGTGCTAAACATTACTTACCTTCGACCTAGATCTCCTCCACACTGCTGCCTCGGCCTCCCTCCTCTACCCATCCGCCGGCCTTGTCGACAGTCCTACGAGCGTGGACACGTCCCTTTCGTGTTTCTTAGGACATGTTCGGTAGTTGGCCAGCTTTCGGATTTACTAAATTTGCGTTGGAGCTGGGTCGAACGGTTCTGCTCCAGGAAGGTAGCTTCTTGAATCTAAGGAGCTACGTACAAAAGGCTAGAGCAGGGTTTCGAGCCATCCCAGAAATAGGGAAACCGGGAGGTGCCTAGATTACGGTTGAATTCCATCGCCAAGTGATTCGAGGAGTCACGTACTGTTTTTTTTAGGAATTCTCGCCAAACTTTATTCATTCAAGAACAAGCGACATAGGTATAAGATTTGGGTTATGAGGGTTGCCCAACCAAACATGTCTACCTAGTCCTAGAGTACAAGCAAAGTTGACGAGATTATGAGTCTTATAATTGTGGTTTCTAAGTTCATGAATAAACGAGTATGAATTAAAACTATTACACCGAAGCATTATTTCATGTATAAGGGCAGCGTTGGGACCTCCTGTCCCTCTGTTAATGTCATTGACCACTTCTTGACAATCCGAGGCCATACATATGTTGGTTGTCGCAAGATCTCCTGCCAATGCCAACGCTTTCCTACAAGCATAAGTCTCGAGCATCACCGGATCCGTGATTCCCTGAAAAACAACCGTCGATGAATCCAGATATAGGCCGTCCTGGTCCCGGCATATCACTGCAGCAGCCCCTCCACGCCGAGACCTGGCCACTGCTCCGTTCACATTAATCTTTGCCTTGCCATTCGGAGGTGGAAGCCACCTTTTCTGCTGTGTAGGTGCTGCTCTTTGTGTTATTTGATGCTCCTTCCTAGCATATAACTGCCCAGCTCATCAATGTAATTGTTCACAAAGGATGTGGTATGTTGTGGACTTTGAAAAATTGATTCATATATAGCCTTCCTCCTTGCAAACCATATAGACCATAGTGTAATTACCAGCTGCGTGAAGCTTGCGTGGTCCAGGGATTCATTCAACTGGAATAACCAAATCCGTGTGTTAGCTTCCAAGTTCTCACACATTTGGGAAACAAGTGCCTCATCTGATAGAGCCCACACGCAGCGTGACATCGTGCACGACACCAGTGCATGTCTCCATGAATCAATGCAGCCGCATAGCGGACATGTAGCCTGTACCGCCATGTTTCGCCTCTGCAAAGTGTCCGTCGTTGGTAGCGAGTGGTGAGCAAGCCTCCAAAGGAAGATCCTGACCTTCGACGACACCTTTAATTTTCATAACGAACACCATGATTTTTTCTCTTGTTCACCATTAGAGGATCCACTCCTTCCTTCGAGCCACTCCTCCCTCTGTAACTTGGTTTTTTGAAGGAATCTATAGGCCGAACTAACACTGAAATTTCCTTTCTTCTTCGGGTGCCATGCCCAGAAGTCTAGTATGTTGCGAGTGCAAATAGGGATTTTTAATATGGCATTGGCATCAATTGGAAGGAAAACATTGCGGATCAGGTTCTCATTCCATGACGTTGTCGCCGGGATCAAGAGCTCTGACACATACCTTGGAGGATTCGCCACTAGCGACGCGATCGGTCGTGGTGTCATCTCCTTCGTTATCCAGTTGTCAGCCCAAATATCTGTCGTTTGCCCATTACCAATCCGCCTTATGATGCCTTGCTGTAATAAATCTCTTCCTTCCAAGATAGCACACCAAATTTGTGAGGGTCTAGTCCCTAACTCCGCATTAAGGATTGACTTGTCCGGATAGTAAACAACTTTTAGAATTCTTGCACTCAGGCTTGCTGGTTCCTGGAGAAGCCTCCATGCTTGTCTAGCAAGTAAAGCCAAATTAAAAATCTCGAGATCCCTAAAGCCAAGGTCTCCCAAATGCTTTGGCCGAGTCATCACGTCCCAAGAAACCCAAGTCGGCTTGCGCTCACCTTGCTTACATCCCCACCAGAATTTCCTGATAATAGACTTGATGTGATCACACAATCCCCTCGGGAGCTTGAAGCATGACATAGAGTAAACCAGGATGGCTTGGGCTACTGACTTAATGAGAACATCTTTGCCGCCAGCTGAAAGGCATTTGCTCATCCAACCCTTTACCTTGTCCCACACCCTGTCACTTAAATATTTGAACGTCCCCTTTTTTGAGTGACCCACATCAGTTGGCATACCCAAGTATCTGTCGCTCAGAGATTCATTGTGAACCTGCAAAAATCCCTTGATAGAATCACACACTATCTTGGGGCAGCCCTTACTGAAAAAGATTGATGATTTTTCTTTGTTTATTCTCTGTCTCGATGCCATGCAGTAAGTATTCAATAGGTTTGAAACTTCCTCTGCTCCATTAACACTTGCCCTGAAAAACAACAGGCTATCATCCACGAATAAAAGATGATTCACCGCCGGCGCCACCTTAATGCCGCTGAGCTGGGATGATTCATTCTGGGAATTTAACAGGCACGAACGGCCCTCCGCTGCTACCAAGAAAAGGTAAGGAAAGATTGGATCTCCCTGTCGTATACCTCTTGTGGGTTTAAACTCTTCTGACTTCACACCATTAAACATGACAAAAAAAGATACTGAGCTCACCATATTCATCACCACAGTCACCCAAGGAGTCACGTACTGGTTCACTACTTCTCTCTCCCTCTGCTCATGTGTCCGACTGGGCCTTAAGGCCACCTTACCTGTTGAACCGGTTGGGCACCAGCCTGTTGGGGAACGTAGTAATTTCAAAAAAAAATCCTACGCACACGCAAGATCATGGTGATGCATAACAATGAGAGGGGAGAGTGTTGTCTACGTACCCTCATAGACCGTAAGCGGAAGCGTTATAACAACGCGGTTGATGTAGTCGTACGTCTTCACGATCGAACGATCCTTAGTACGGAACGTACGGCACCTCCACGTTCAGCACAGGTTCAGCTCGGTGACATCCCACGAACTCACGATCCAGTAGAGCTTCCGGGAAGAGCTTCGTCAGCACGACTGCATGGTGACGGTGATGATGATGCTACTGACGCAGGGCTTCACCTAAGCACCGCTACGATATGATCGAGGTGGATTATGGTGGAGGGGGGCACCGCACACGGCTAAGAGATCAACAGATCAATTGTTGTGTCTTTGGGGTGCCCCCTGCCCCCGTATATAAAGGGGGTAGGAGGAGACGGCCGGCCAAGGGAGAGGCACGCCCAAGGGGGGGCAATCCTACTCCAAGTAGGTTTGTCCCCACCTTTCCTATTCCAAGAAGGAGAAGGAGGAAGGAGGAGGTGGAGAGAAGGAAGGAGAGGGGGACCGCCGCCCCTTCCCCTTGTCCAATTCGGATTGGGGCAAGCGGGGCTGCGCGCCACCTTCTGGCTGCCCTCTCTCTTCTCCACTAAGGCCCAATAGCTTCCCGGGGGGGGGGGGGGTTCCGGTAACCCCCGGTACTCCGGTATTTGTCTGAAACTTCCCGGAACCCTTCTGGTGTCCGAACATAGTCATCCAATATATCGATCTTTACGTCTCGGCCATTTTGAGACTCCTCGTCATGTCCGTGATCATATCCGGGATCATATCCGGGACTCCTAACTACCTTCGGTACATCAAAACACAAAAACTCATAATACCGATCGTCACAGAACTTTAAGCGTGCAAACCCTACATGTTCGAGAACTATGTAGACATGACCGAGACTTGTCTCCGATCAATAACCAATAGCGGAACCTGGATGCTCATATTGGTTCCTACATATTTTACGAAGATCTTTATTGGTCAAACCGCATAACAACATACGTTGTTCCCTTTGTCATCGGTATCTCAATACCTAGTTCAATCTCGTTACCGGCAAGTCTCTTTACTCGTTCCGTAATGCAACATCCCACAACTAACTCATTAGTCACATTGCTTGCAAGGCTTAAAGTGATGTGCATTATCGAGAGGGCCCAGAGATACCTCTCCGACAATCGGAGTGACAAATCCTAATCTTGATCTATGCCAACTCAACAAGTACCATCGGAGACACCTGTAGAGCACCTTTATAATCACCCAGTTACATTGTGACGTTTGGTAGCACACAAGGTGTTCCTCCGGTAATTAGGAGTTGCATAATCTCATAGTCATAGGAACATGTATAAGTCATGAAGAAAGCAATAGCAGTAAACTAAACGATCAAGTGCTAAGCTAATGGAATGGGTCGTGTCAATCACATCATTCTCCTAATGATGTGATCTTGTTAATCAAATGACAACTCATGTCTATGGCTAGGAAACTCAACCATCTTTGATCAACAAGCTAGTCAAGTAGAGGCATACTAGTGACACTATGTTTGTCTATGTATTCACACATGTATTATGTTTCCGATTAATACAATTCTAGCATGAATAATAAACATTTATCATGATATGAGGAAATAAATAATAACTTTATTATTGCCTCTAGGGCATATTTCCTTTAGTCTCCCACTTGCACTAGAGTCAATAATCTAGATTACACAGTAATGATTCTAGCACCCATGGAGTCTTGGTGCTGATCATGTTTTGCTCGTGGAAGAGGCTTAGTCAATGGGTCTCCAACATTAAGATCCGTATCTATCTTGCAAATCTCTATGTCTCCCACCTGGACTTGATCGCGGATGGAATTGAAGCATCTCTTGATGTGTTTGGTTCTCTTGTGAAATCTGGATTCCTTTGCCAAGGTAATAGCACCAGTATTGTCACAAAAGATTTTCATTGGACCCTATGCACTAGGTATAACACCTAGATCGGATATGAACTCCTTCATCCAGACTCCTTCATTTGCTGCTTCTGAAGCAGCTTTGTACTCCGCTTCACACGTAGATCCTGCCACGGCACTTTGTTTAGAACTGCTCCAACTGACAGCTCCACCGTTCAATATAAACATGTATCCTGTTTGTGATTTAGAATCATCCGGATCAGTGTCAAAGCTTGCATCGACGTAACCATTTACGACAAGCTCTTTGTCACCTCCATAAACGAGAAATATCCTTAGTCCTTTTAAGGTATTTCAGGATGTTCTTGACCTTGTCCAGTGATCCACTCCTGGATTACTTTGGTACCTCCCTACTAAACTAATATCAAGGCACACATCAGGTCTGGTACACAACATTGCATACATGATAGAGCCTATGGATGAAGCATAGGGAACACTTTTCATTTTCTCTCTATCTTCTGCAGTGGTCGGGCATTGAGTCTTACTCAACTTCACACCTTGTAACACATGCAAGAACCCTTTATTAGCTTGATCCATTTTGAACTTCTTCAAAACTTTATCAAGGTATGTGCTTTGTGAAAGTCCAATTAAGCGTCTTGATCTATCTCTATAGGTCTTGATGCCCAATATATAAGCAGCTTCACTGAGGTCTTTCATTGAAAAACTCTTATTCAAGTATCCTTTTATGCTATCCAGAAATTATATATCATTTCCGATTAACAATATGTCATCCACATATAATGTTAGAAACACTACAGAGCTCCCACTCACTTTCTTGTAAATACATGCTTCTCCAAAAGTCTGTATAAAACCATATGCTTTGATCACACTATCAAAATGTTTATTCCAACTCCGAGAGGCTTGCACCAGTCCATAAATGGATCGATGGAGCTTGCATACTTTGTTAGTACTCGTTGGATCGATAAAACCTTCAGGTTGCATCATACACAACTCTTCTTCCAGAAATCCATTCAGGAATGCAGTCTTTACATCCATTTGCCAAATTTCATAATCATAAAATGTGGCAATTGCTAACATGATTCGAACGGACTTAAGCATCGCTACGGGTGAGAAGGTCTCATCGTAGTCAACTCCTTGAACTTGTCAAAAACCTTTCGCAATAAATCGAGCTTTGTAGACAGTAACGTTACCGTCAGCGTCAGTCTTCTTGAAGATCCATTTATTCTCGATGGCTTGCCGATCATTGGGCAAGTCAACCAATGTCCACACTTTGTTCTCATACATGGATCCCATCTCAGATTTCATGGCTTCAAGCCATTTTGCGGAATCTGGGCTCATCATCGCTTCCTCATAGTCCATAGGCTCGTCATGGTCAACTAACATGACCTCCAGAACAGGATTACCGAACCACTCTAGTGCGGATCTTACTCTGATTGACCTACGAGGTTTAGTAGTTACTTGTTCTAAAGTTTCATGATCATCATCATTAGCTTCCTCACTAATTGGTGTAGGTGTCACAGGAACCGGTTTCTGTGATGAACTACTCTCCAATAAGGGAGCAGGTACAGTTACCTCATCAAGTTCTACTTTCCTCCCACTCCCTTCTTTCGAGAGAAACTCCTTCTCTAGAAAGGATCCATTCTTGGCAACAAATGTCTTGCCTTCGGATCTGTGATAGAAGGTGTACCCAACAGTCTCCTTTGGGTATCCTATGAAGACACATTTCTTTGATTTGGGTTTGAGCTTATTAGGTTGAAGCTTTTTCACATAAGCATCGCAGCCCCAAACTTTAAGAAACGACAACTTTGGTTTCTTGCCAAACCACAGTTCATAAGGCTTCGTCTCAATAAATTTCGATGGTGCCCTATTTAATGTGAATGCAGTCGTCTCTAAAGCATAACCACAAAACTATAGCGGTAAATCAGTAAGAGACATCATAGATCACACCATATCTAGTAAAGTATGATTATGACGTTCGGGCACACCATTACGTTGTGGTGTTCCGGGTGGCGTGAGTTGCGAAACTATTCTGCATTGTTTCAAATGTAGACCAAACTCGTAACTCAAATATTCTCCTCCACGATCAGATCGTAGAAACTTTATTTTCTTGTTACGATGATTTTCCACTTCACTCTGAAATTCTTTGAACATTTCAAATGTTTCAGACTTATGTTTCATTAAGTAGATATACCCATATCTTCTCAAATCATTTGTGAAGGTGAGAAAATAACGATACCCGCCGCGAGCCTCAATATTCATTGGACCACATACATTAGTATGTATGATTTTCAACAAATCCGTTGCTCGCTCCATTGTTCCGGAGAACGGCGTTTTAGTCATTGATACGTCTCCAACGTATCTATAACTTTTGATTGTTCCATGCTATTATATTATCAGCCTTGGATCTTTTATATGCATTTATATGCTATTTTATATGATTCTTGGGACTAACCTATTAACCTAGAGCCCAGTGCCAGTTTCTGTTTTTCCTTGTTTTAGAGTATCGCAGAAAAGGAAAATCAAACGGAGTCCAATTGACCTAAAACTTCACGGAACTTATTTTTGGAACGGAAGCAATCCAGGAGACTTGGAGTAGATGTCGGGGAAGCTTCGAGGAAGCCACGAGGCAGGGAGGCGCGCCCTACCACCCTGGGCGCGCCCCCCACCCTCGTGGGCCCCTCGTGGCTCCCTTGACCGACTTCTTTCGCCTATATATGTCCATATACCCTAAAAATATCGAGGAACAGAATAGATCGGGAATTCCGCTGCCAGAAGCCTCCGTAGCCACCGGAAACCAATCTAGACCCGTTCCGGCACCCTGCCGGAGGGGGGAATCCCTCTCCGATGGCCATCTTCATCATCCCGGTGCTCTCCATGACGAGGAGGGAGTAGTTTTCCCTCGGGGCTGAGGGTATGTACCAGTAGCTATGTGTTTGATCTCTCTCTCTCTCTCTCTCTCTCTCTCTCTCGTGTTCTTGATTCAACACGATCTTGATGTATCGTGAGCTTTGCTATTATAGTTGGATCTTATGATGTTTCTCCCCCTCTACTCTCTTGTAATGGATTGAGTTTTCCCTGTGAAGTTATCTTATCGGATTGAGTCTTTAAGGATTTGAGAACACTTGATGTATGTCTTGCATGTGCTTATCTGTGGTGACAATGGGATATCACGTGATCCACTTGATGTATGTTTCGGTGATCAACTTGCGAGTTCCATGACCTCGTGAACTTATGCATAGGGGTTGGCACACGTTTTCTCTTGACTCTCCGGCAGAAACTTTGGGGCACTCTTTGAAGTTCTTTGTGTTGGTTGAAAAGATGAATCTGAGATTGTGTGATGCATATCGTATAATCATACCCACGGATACTTGAGGCGACATTGGAGTATCTAGGTGACATTAGGGTTTTGGTTGATTTGTGTCTTAAGGTGTTATTCTAGTACGAACTCTAGGATAGATTGAACGAAAAGAATAGCTTCGTGTTATTTTACTACGGACTCTTGAATAGATCGATCAGAAAGGATAACTTTGAGGTGGTTTCGTACCCTACAATAATCTCTTTGTTTGTTCTCCGCTATTAGTGACTTTGGAGTGACTCTTGGTTGCATGTTGAGGGATTGTTATATGATCCAATTATGTTATTATTGTTGAGAGAACTTGCACTAGTGAAAGTATGAACCCTAGGCCTTGTTTCAACGCATTGCAATACAGTTTGTGCTCACTTCTATCATTAGTTACCTTGCTGTTTTTATATTTTTAAATTACAAAAACCTATATCTACCATTCATATTGTACTTGTATCACCATCTCTTCGCCGAAATAGTGCACCTATACAATTTACCATTGTATTGGGTGTGTTGGGGACACAACAGACTCTTTGTTATTTGGTTGCAGGGTTGTTTGAGAGACCATCTTCATACTACGCCTCCCACGGATTGATAAATCTTAGGTCATCCACTTGAGGGAAATTTGCTACTGTCCTACAAACCTCTGCACTTGGAGGCCCAACAACGTCTACAAGAAGAAGGTTGTGTAGTAGACATCAAGCTCTTTTCTGGCGCTGTTGCCGGGGAGGTTAGCGCTTGAAGGTATATCTTTAGATCTTGCAATCGAATATTTTTGTTTCTTGTTTTATCACTAGTTTAGTCTATAAAAGAAAATTACAAAAAATGGAATTGAGGTTACCTCATATGCTTCATCTTTTTAATATCTTTTATGAAAATAAGGATTCTGATAATTGTGCTCAACTACTAGAAGAAGAATGCATTAGAATGTTTGGCACTAAATCTTTGTATGATGAGAATGATTGCAATGTTGTTAGTATGAATTCCTTGTATATCTATGTGAAGGAAATATGCCCTAGAGGCAATAATAAAGTTATTATTTATTTCCTTATTTCATGATAAATGTTTATTATTCATGCTAGAATTGTATTAACCGGAAACATAATACATGTGTGAATACATAGACAAACAGAGTGTCACTAGTATACCTCTACTGGACTAGCTCGTTAATCAAAGATGGTTATGTTTCCTAACCATAGACAAAGAGTTGTTATTTGATTAACGAGATCACATCATTAGGAGAATGATGTGATTGACTTGACCCATTCCGTTAGCTTAGCACTCGATCGTTTAGTATGTTGCTATTGCTTTCTTCATGACTTATACATGTTCCTATGACTATGAGATTATGCAACTCCCATTTACCAGAGGAACACTTTGTGTGCTACCAAACGTCACAACATAACTGGGTGATTATAAAGGAGCTCTATAGGTGTCTCCAAAGGTACATGTTGGGTTGGCGTATTTCGAGATTAGGATTTGTCACTCTGATTGTCGGAGAGGTATCTCTGGGCCCTCTCGGTAATGCACATCACATAAGCCTTGCAAGCATTGCAACTAATGAGTTAGTTGCGAGATGATGTATTACGGAACAAGTAAAGAGACTTGCCGGTAACGAGATTGAACTAGGTATTGAGATACCGACGATCGAATCTCGGGCAAGTAACATACCGATGACAAAAGGAACAACGTATGTTGTTAAGCGGTCTGACCGATAAAGATCTTCGTAGAATATGTAGGAGCCAATATGAGCATCCAGGTTCCGCTATTGGTTATTGACCGGAGACGTGTCTCGGTCATGCCTACATTGTTCTCGAACCCGTAGGGTCCGCACGCTTAAGGTTTCGATGACAGTTATATTATGAGTTTATGAGTTTTGATGTACCGAAGTAGTTCGGAGTCCCAGATGAGATCGGGGACATGACAAGGAGTCTCGAAATGGTCGAGACGTAAAGATCGATATATTGGACGACTATATTCGGACATCGGAAAGGTTCCGAGTGATTCGGGTATTTTTCAGAGTACCGAAGAGTTACGGGAATACGTATTGGGCCTTATTGGGCCAGACGGGAAAGAAGGAAAAGGGCCTCAAGGGTGGCCGCGCCCCTCCCCTTGGTCTGGTCCGAATTGGACTAGGGAAGGGGGGCGCCCCCTTCCTTCCTTCTCCTTTTCCCTTCCCTTTCCTTGTCTCCTACTCCTACTACATGGAAGGACTCCTAGTTGGACTAGGAAAGGGGAATCCTACTCCCGGTGGGAGTAGGACTCCCCTAGGGCGCGCCATAGAGAGGGCCGACCCTCCCCTCCTCCACTCCTTTATATACGGGGGCAGGGGGCACCCCATAGACACACAAGTTGATCTTCATGATCTTTCTCTTAGCCGTGTGTGGTGCCTCCTCCACCATAATCCTTGATAATATTGTAGCGGTGCATAGGCGAAGCCCTGCGACGGTAGAACATCAAGATCGTCACCACGCCGTCGTGCTGACGGAACTCTTCCCCGACACTTTGCTGGATCGGAGTCCAAGGATCATCATCGAGCTGAACGGGTGCTAGAACTCGGAGGTGCCGTAGTTTTGGTGCTTGATCGGTCGGGCCGTGAAGACGTACGACTACATCAACCACGTTGTGCTAAACGCTTCCGCTTCCGGTCTACGAGGGTACGTAGACAACACTCTCCCCTCTCGTTGCTATGCATCACCATGATCTTGCGTGTGTGTAGGAATTTTTTTGAAATTACTACGTTCCTCAACAATGGCATCCGAGCCTAGGTTTTATGTGTTGATGTTATTTGCACGAGTAGAACACAAGTGAGTTGTGGGCGATATAAGTCATACTGCTTACCAGCATGTCATACTTTGGTTCGGCGGTATTGTTGGATGAAGCGGCCCGGACCGACATTACGCGTACGCTTACGCGAGACTGGTTCTACCGACATGCTTTGCACATAGGTGGCTGGCGGGTGTTAGTTTCTCCAACTTTAGTTGAACCGAGTGTGGCTACGCCCGGCCCTTGCGAAGGTTAAAACAACACCAACTTGACAAACTATCGTTGTGGTTTTGATGCGTAGGTAAGATTGGTTCTTGCTAAGCCCGTAGCAGCCACGTAAAACTTGCAACAACAAAGTAGAGGACGTCTAACTTGTTTTTGCAGGGCATGTTGTGATGTGATATGGTCAAGACATGATGAGATATAAGTTGTTGTATGAGATGATCATGTTTTGTTGAAATTATCGGCAACTGGCAAAATCCTTATGGTTGTCTCTCTATTGCATAAGATGCAAGCGCCAAATAATTGCTTTACTTTATCGCTATGCGATAGCAATAGTTGCAAGAGCAATTGTTGGCGAGACGACCATGTAACGACACATTGATATAGATCAAGATGATGGAGATCATGGTGTCATGCCGGTGACGATAGAGATCATGACAGTACTTTGGAGATGGAGATCAAAGGAGCAAGATGATCATGGCCATATCATCTCACATATTTTGATTGCATATGATGTTTATCTTTTATACATCTTATTTTGCTTAGTTCGACAGTAGCTTTATAAGATGATCTCTCACTAAATTTCAAGGTATAAGTGTTCTCCCTGAGTATTCACCGTTGCGAAAGTTCTTCGTGCTGAGACACCACGTGATGATCGGGTGTGATAGGCTCTATGTTCAAATATAACGGGTGCAAAATAGTTGCACATGCGGAATACTCAGGTTAAACTTGACGAGCCTAGCATATACAGATATGGCCTCGGAACACTGGAGACTGAAAGGTCGAGCGTGAATCATATTGTGATGCCCGGGTAATTAAGCTACAGTGATCCTCTGCTAGTGATGCCACATCACCTCGATTATAGTTGCTAATCTCGAGTTAGTTCGAAACCGATTCAAATTCGAATTCAGAATTTGGTAAATAATAAAAGTTTTCGAACATTAAAATAAAATTGTTCAGTTTGTACTAGATATTACATAGATAATTATGGTGCAACAAACCCATTTTTATAAAATGCCTACGTAGTTTAAAATGAAATTAAACAGAAAGGAGAATAGATAAAAAGGAAACAGAAAACTAAAACTAGAAAGAAAAGAAAAGGAAAGAGAGAAGGCCCCCCACTGGGCTTCGGCCCAGCAGGCCGGCCCTTTTCGGCCGTAGGCCCAACCGGCCTCCCCCCACTTCTCCTTATCCCCCCCCCCCACGAACCCAAACCCTAATCCACCCACTCGCCCCCCCCCCCGCACGATCCACTCGCTCTCCCCCCCCCCCAGTCCCCCGATCCATATCAGGATCGAGGCGACCACGACCCCCCCCTCCCGATCCCATCGTCCCTGTCGCCGCCGCACGAGGGACCACCTCGCCGGAGCTTCCCCTCCCGCTGGCTCTGGATCGGCACCCGAGCCGATCCCCGTTGCCAGCGCTCGCCACCGCTCCGCCGTCGCGGGATCCGCCGCCTCCTCGTCTCCTCCTCACACCGCGGGACCCCGCCGTCGCCGCTCGACGCCGCCCCGCCGCCAGGAACCCCCTCGCCGGACTGCTCCTCTCCGCCGTCGTCCCCGTCACCCCCTCACCCCCCGCTGCCCCGTGCCCTACTCCCCGACGTGAGCTCCCTCCTTCTCTTTCTCTGTCGCCGGCGTCGTCCTTGTCCCCCCCACGCAGCGCCCGCGTACCGGAGCTCACGCTTCGGGCCGCCCTCGCCGCGCCGGCCACGCCCGACGCGCGCGCCCGCGCTCACCGCCGCCCGTCCTCCGCCGCCCCACTCTGGTCACTGGCGGCCAACTCCACCCGCTCATGCCCTGCCTCCCCCTGCGTCTCGTGCACCCTCCACCGCGCCGCCTAGCCCCGGTGATGCCCCGACGTGGCCTCGCCGGTGCCATCTCGGGCGCCCGGCGCCCCTCTGTGCCCGCTGGCCCTCGCCCGGGTCGGGCACCTCAAGCGCCCCATCGCCCGACCCGCATAGGCCCCTGGGGCCAATGGCAAGTGGGGACCCACCCCTGAATGTTTTTGAAAAAAAAGAATAAAAATATATATTAAATAAATAAATAAATAATAATTAAAATAAATAAATTTTAACTAGTTAATTAAGTAATTAATTAAGTTAATTAATCCTGATTAGATTAACCTAATCATTAATTAAATTAACTAATCTGTAATTAACCTAAACAGAGAATGACAGGTGGGTCCCACTGGACCCACACGTCAGGTTGACCAGGTCAATGGTCAACGTTGACTGCTGACATCACACTGATGTCATGCTGACGTCATCATTTACTATTCTGGATAATGTTGGGATAAATAATTAATTAAATTCCAGAAATTAATAAAATCTTTAGAAAATCATATCTTTTAATCCGTAACTCGGATTAAAATATTTTCAACATGAAAGTTGCTCAGATCGACGAGGCGATTCCGGATACGCAACCCGTTCGTCCGCCACACCCCCCTAACCTATCGAACTCGCAATTTTCCTCCTCCGACTCCTCTGCCCGAAAATACGAAACACCGGGAATACTTTCCCGGATGTCTTCCCCCTTCGTCGGTATCACCTCCTACCGCGTTAGGGCACACCTAGCATCGTTACTTGTCATGTCATGCATTGGTATGCATCTGTTTACATGGTATTCATTGTTTCTTCCCCCTCTTCTCTCCGGTAGACTACGAGACCGAGGCTGCTGCTGCCCAGTTTGACTACGGAGTTGACGACTCCTCTCTCTTGCCAGAGCAACCAGGCAAGCCCCCCTCTTGATCACCAGATATCGCCTATTCTACTCTATACTGCTTGCATTAGAGTAGTGTAGCACATTACTGCTTTCTGATTATACCTGTCCTGATGCATAGCATGTCCTTGTTACTACTGTTGTTACCGTTACCTGCAATCCTGTATGCTTAGTATAGGATGCTAGTATTTTCATCTGTGGCCCTACATTCTTGTCCGTCTGCCGTGCTATACTATCGGGCTGTGATCACTCGGGAGGTGATCACGGGTATATACTATATACTTTATACATGATACATGTGGAGACTAAAGTCGGGTCGGCTGGTGGAGCACCCGCGAGTGGATCTTTGAGGCGGAGCGGCAGGGCAGGTTGAGACCGCCTAGGAGAGAGGTGGGCCTGGCCCTGTTCGGCGTTCGCGGATACTTAACATGCTTAACGAGATCTTGGTATTTGATCTGAGTTGGCTACGAGCCTATACGCACTAACCATCTACGTGGGAGTAGTTATGGGTATCCCGGCGTCGTGGTATCAGCCGAAGCACTTCGTGACGCCAGCGACTGAGCGGCGCGCGCCGGATTGGACTGGAACGCCACTAGGCTAGGTCTGCTTCCGGTCGCGTACGCAACGTGCAGGTGTGCTCAGGGCGATGGGCCCAGACCCCTGCGCTTAGGTTTAGACCGGCGTGCTGGCCTCTCTGTTGAGCCTAGGTGGGGCTGCGACGTATTGATCTTCCACGGCCGGGCATGACCCAGGAAAGTGTGTCCGGCCAAATGGGATCAAGCGTGTTGGGTAAGTTGGTGCACCCCTGCAGGGAAGTTTAATCTATTCGAATAGCTATGATCTTCGGTAACAGGACGACTTGGAGTTGTACCTTGACCTTATGACAACTAGAACCGGATACTTAATAAAACACACCCTTCCAAGTTCCACAGACAACCCGGTAATCGCTTTTCCACAGGGCGACGAGGGGAGGATCGCCGGGTAGGATTATGCTATGCGATGCTACTGGAGATGCTACTTGGCGATGCTACTTGGAGGACTTCAATCTACTCTCTTCTACATGCTGCAAGACGGAGGCTGCCAGAAGCGTAGTCTTCGATAGGACTAGCTATCCCCCTCTTATTCTGGCATTCTGCAGTTCAGTCCACCGATATGGCCTCCTTACGCATATACCCATGCATATGTAGTGTAGTTCCTTGCTTGCGAGTACTTTGGATGAGTACTCACGGTTGCTTTCTCCCCCTTTTTCCCCCTTTCTTTTCTTTCTGGTTGTCGCAACCAGATGCTGGAGTCCAGGATCCAGACGCCACCATCGACGACGACCCCTACTACCCCGGAGGTACCTACTACTACGTGCAGCCCGCTGGCGACGACCAGGAGTAGTTAGGAGGATCCCAGGCAGGAGGCCTGCGCCTCTTTCGATCTATATCCCAGTTTGTGCTAGCCTTCTTAAGGCAAACTTGTTTAACTTATGTCTGTACTCAGATATTGTTGCTTCCGCTGACTCGTCTATGATCGAGCACTTGTATTCGAGCCCTCGAGGCCCCTGGCTTGTATTATGATGCTTGTATGACTTATTTATGTTTTAGAGTTGTGTTGTGATATCTTCCCGTGAGTCCATGATCTTGATCGTACACATTTGTGTGCATGATTAGTGTACGATTGAATCGAGGGCGTCACAAGTTGGTATCAGAGCCGACTGCCTGTAGGAATCCCCCTTCCACACTCCTTGGCTGAAGTCGAGTCTAGACGTTGCAAAAACTTTTACTAACATGGCTGTGTGTCCTACGGGCACACGTCGCCATTGGGTGGTAGTAAGATCTTTTACTCCTCGACCTTTACTCTGGGACTCTGATCTCTCCTTTAAGTCTGAAATCTGTTTGCCATATGCATTTTTGCCATGCTTGTTTGAACCTGTTAATGGATGAATTGGCCGTAGCTCAGTGCTAGACTTTTGTTAAGAATCTTGAATGCAACCCTGCCATGTATTTTGATGCCATGTTTGGGTGTTGTAGCTTGTTCATCTCATTGCATTTAGATGGCTACTTGCTGTAAATCGCAGAATGTGGCCATATTTGAATTGCTTGCCATTTCCAAACCGTAACTCCGATTCCGACGTTCTTTATATCGTTTTCAAGTGATTTCATCTCATATTTCTAGTGGCACACTTGGATTCCCAAGTTGAGGCCAGGTTCATGCATCCCTTGTCAAATCTTGCATATGCATCCCGCATCGCATCCCGCATAGCATACCATCCTTGCATCATATTGTTTGATCCTTGCACGTGGTTGATTGTGTCCTTGTTGCTTGTTTGTCTTGTTTGGGTAGAGCCAGGAGATGAGTTTGCTAATGAGGAGCCCGTTGAGTTTGCTTTCGAGGATCCAGTTAACTCTGACAACTTTGTAGGCAAGATGATCATACCCTCGAAATCACTACTATCTTTGCTTTGCTAGATGCTCGCTCTTTCGCTATGCCAATGCTACGATGCCTACCACTTGCTTTCAAGCCTCCCAAATTGCCATGTCAAACCTCTAACCCACCATGTCCTAGCAAACCGTTGATTGGCTATGTTACCGCTTTGCTCAGCCCCTCTTATAGCGTTGCTAGTTGCAGGTGAAGATTGGAGACCGTTCCTTGTTGGAACATTTATTTACTTCTTGGGATATCATTATATTATCTTGTTATCTTAATGCATCTATACACTTGGTAAAGGGTGGAAGGCTCGGCCTCTCGCCTAGTGTTTTGTTCCACTCTTGCCGCCCTAGTTTCCGTCATATCGGTGTTATGTTCCCGGATTTTTGCGTTCCTTACGCGGTTGGGTTATAATGGGAACCCCTTGATAGTTCGCCTTGATTAAAGCTTTTCCAGCAATACCCAACCTTGGTTTTACCATTTGCCACCTAGCCTCTTTTTCCCTTGGGTTTTCGGAGCCCGAGGGTCATCTTATTTTGAACCCCCCCGGGCCAGTGCTCCTCTGAGTGTTGGTCCACCTGTCAGCTGCCGGTGGCCACCAGGGGCAACTCTGGGCTGGCCTACCCATACCTAGGACAATCTGAGTGTGCCCTGAGAAAGAGATATGTGCAGCTCCTATTGGGATTTGTCGGCACATTCGGGCGGTGTTGCTGGATTTGTTTTAACCTGTCGAAGTGTCTTGAAGAACCGAGGTACTGAGTCTGATCGGAACGTCTCGGGAGGAGGTCTATTCCTTCGTTGACCGTGAGAGCTTGTCATGGGCTAAGTTGGGACTCCCCTGCAGGGATGTGAACTTTCGAAAGCCGTGCCCGCGGTTATGGGCAGATGGGAATTTGTTAATGTCCGGTTGTAGATAACTTGAAACTTAACTTAATTAAAATGAATCAACAGTGTGAGTTACCGTGATGGTCTCTTCTCGGTGGAGCCCGGGAAGTGAACACGGTGTTGGAGTAATGCTTGCACAGGTTGCTCTCTAGTTTCTCGCTCGCGCTTTGCCTCCTCTTCTCGCTCTCTTTTGCAAACAGGATAGCCACCATATATGCTAGTCGCTTGCTGCTGCTCCACATATTTACCTTGCCTTTCCTATTAAGCTTAAATAGTCTTGATCACGAGGGTGCGAGATTGCTGAGTCCCTGTGGCTCACAGGTTACTATTAAATCAGATGCAGGGCCTGATGATTCCGCTCCAGGTGACACGCTTGAGCTCAAGTGGGAGTTCGACGAGGACTCTCAACGATACTATGTTTCCTTTCCTGATGATCAGTAGTGGTGCCCAGTTGGGGGTGATGGGGACCGTGTCGCATGTTGGGTTATCTTCTATTTTTGCGCCATAGTCGGGCCATGAGTGTTTGGTTGATGTAATGTTATTTTTGTACCTTGATTGACGTGGCGAGTGTAAGCCAACTATGTATCTCCCCTTTATTATTTATATTACATGGGATGTTGTGAAGATTGCCTAATTTGCGACATATGCCTTCAATGCGATTATGCCTCTAAGGCGTGCCTCGACACGTGGGAGATATAGTCGCATCGAGGGTGTTACAAACATCACCACCACCTTCTTCACCAAGAAAGGAGATATAATCACATGGGTATGGGCACTCCCCTTGGCAATTGCCAAGCTTGGGGGAGGTGCCCCGGTATCGTATCACCATCACAACTCCTATCTTTGCCGTTTTTCTTAGTACGATCTTATTAGTAGTATCTTGATCTAGTAGAATAAAGTTTATGGCATGATCTAGTTTTGAGTTTTGCTTTATGATCTCTCTTTGTAATCGAGTCCGTGAGCTATATATAATAAAGATTAGTGTTGAGTCAAGGGCTTGATTATTTTGCCATGATCTTGGGTGAATAAAAGAAAAGAGAAAAAGAATAAAAAGAAACAAAGAGTTCATATTGATCTTATTGAGAGTAATGACTTCACACAGAAAGAGTATGATGATTAAAAGTTGTTGGGAGTTGGAAGACATAGCTTTGGTCATTGTTGCAATTAATTGGAAGTAATAAGGAAAGAGAGGTTTTCACATATAGATATATTATCATTGACATCTTTTATGATTGGGAGCACTCATTAAAATATGACATGCTAAAGAGTTGACGTTGGACAAGGAAGACAACGTAATGAGTTATGTCTTTCTTATATCCGAGATAAAGTATGTTGTCATGGATCCTCTAACTTGTTGAGATTGCCTTTACCCCTCATGCTAGCCAAATTCTCAGCACCAAGTAGAAATACTACTTGTGCTTCCAAATACCCTTAAACCAGTTTTGCCATGAGAGTCCACCATATCTACCTATGGATTGAGTAAGATCCTTCAAGTAAGTTGTCATCGGTGCAAAGCAATAAAAATTGCTCTAAATATGTATGATTGATTGGTGTGGGAGAAATAAGCTTTATATGATCTTGTGATGTGGAAGTAATAAAAGCGACGGACTGCATAATAAAGGTTCATATCACAAGGGGCAATATAAAGTAACGTTCTTTCGCATTGAGATTTTGTGCATCCAACCATAAAAGCGCATGGAAACCTTTGCTTCGCTCTGCGAAGGGCCTATCTTTTATTATTACTTCTATCTTATGCAAGAGTCATGGTGATCTTCACCTTTTCTTTTTCATTTTATCCTTTGGCAAGCTCAGCATGTTGGAAAGAACATGACATATATATATATATATATATATATATATATATATATATATATCTAATTGGATGTAGGGGAGCATGAACAATTATTGTTGACATTACCCTTGAGGTAAAAGGTTGTGGGGAAAAACTATAAGCCCCTAGCTTTCTCTCTGTCCGATTAAAACTCCGTAACCACAAGTATTGCGTGAGTGTTAGCAATTATGAAGGACTAAATGATAGTTGAGTATGTGGACTTGCTTTTTAGCTCTGAAATAGACTCTTTCCGATGTTATGATAAATTGTAATTGCATCAATGACTGAGATTATAGTTTGTCGGAGCCCAATTATGTTTATGATTTATACTTTTGCATTGTGAATAGATCATCACTTGAACATAAGTAATCATATGAAAAAATCTATATATGTTGTTGTTAAGAGAATAATCATGATGCCTTCATGTCCGTATTTTATTTTTTATCGACGCCTCTACCTCTAAACATGAGGACATATTTATTGTTATCGGCTTTTCGCTTGAGGACAAGCGAGGTCTAAGCTTGGGGGAGTTGATACGTCCATTTTGCATCATGCTTTTATATCGATATTTATTGCATTATGGATTGTTATTTCACTTTATGTCATAATACTTATGGCTATCCTCTCTTATTTTACAAGGTTTACATAAGGAGGGAGAATGTCAGCAGCTGGAATTCTGGGCTAGAAAAGGAGCAAACATTAGAGACCTATTCTGCGCAACTCCAAAAGTCCTGAAACTCCACGGAACATCTTAAAATAAATAAAGAAAAATCCTCGCCAAAGATGAAGGCCAGGGGGCCCACACCTTGCTCATGAGGGTGGGGGGTGCCCCCCGCTAGGGCGCGCCCCCTACCTCGTGGGCCCCCTGGTGGATCTCCGACGCCCATCTTCTCCTATATGAAGTCTTTCAATGAGAAAAAAATAAGAAGGAACTTTTCGGGATGAGACTCCGCCGCCACGAGGCGGAACCTTGCGGATCCAATCTAGATCTCCGGCAGAGCTGTTCCGCCGGGGAAACTTCCCTCCGGGAGGGGAAAATCATCACCATCGTCATCACCAACGCTCGTCTCATCGGGAGAGGGCAATCTCCATCAACATCTTCACCAGCACCATCTCATCTCTAAACCCTAGTTCATCTCTTGTATCCAATTCTTGTCTCAAAGTCCGGGATTGGTGCTAGTAGGTTGCTAGTAGTGTTGATTACTCCTTGTAGTTGATGCTAGTTGGTTTATTTGGTGGAAGATCATATGTTCAGATCATATATGCATATTATTACCCCTCTGATTATGAACATGAATATGCTCTGTGAGTAATTACGTTTGTTCCTGAGGACAAGGGAGAATTCTTGCTATTAGTAGTCATGTGAATTTGGTATTCGTTTGATATTTTGATAAGATGTATGTTGTCTAGCCTCTAGTGGTGTTATGTGAACGTCGACTACATAACACTTCACCATTATTTGGGCCTAGAGGAAGGCATTGGGAAGTAATAAGTAGATGATGGGTTGCTAGAGTGACAGAAGCTTAAACCCTAGTTTATGCGTTGCTTCGTAAGGGGCTGATTTGGATCCATATGTTTCATGCTATGGTTAGGTTTACCTTAATACTTTTGTTGTAGTTGCGGATGCTTGCAATAGAGGTTAATCATAACTGGGATGCTTGTTCAAGTAAGAACAGCACCCAAGCACCGGTCCACCCACATATCAAATTATCAAAGTATCGAACGTGAATCATATGAACGTGATGAAAACTAGCTTGACGATATTCCCATGTGTCCTCGGGAGCGCTTTTCCTTATATAAGAGTTTGTTCCGGCTTGTCATTTGCTACAAAAAGGATTGGGCCACCTTGCTGCACTTTATTTACTTTTGTTACTTGTTGCTCGTTACAATTTACCTTATCACAAAACTATCTGTTACTACTTATTTCAGTACTTGCAGAGAATACCTTGCTGAAAACCGCTTATCATTTCCTTCTGCTCCTCGTTGGGTTCGACACTCTTACTTATCGAAAGGACTACGATAGATCCCCTATACTTGTGGGTCATCAACATGTTGCTCTGTCTGCAGCAGGACAGCTCAAAACAAAGAGAAGAGATATTTGCGTGACACGGGAGTCAAAACCCCCGGGAGATTATATAATGAATTTTTACCGACCAAAATACGTGTTGTGTACGAAAACGGAGTCCGGAGAGCACCCGAGGTTCCCATGAGGTAGGGGGCGTGCCCAGTGGAGCCCTCGTGTCCTTCCCGGACTGCTGCTTATTTTTCTATTTTTCTAAATATTCCAAAACGGAGAAATATTGCCTTAAAACAGTTTTGGAGTTGGTTTATTTACCGTACCACATACCTATTCCTTTTCGGAGTCTGAAATGTTCCGGAAAGTGTCTGTTATGTATTCCTCTGGGGTTGCGGTTTCAATAACATTGGTTTCAACATTTATCTGATTACCTGAGATATAATGTTTGATTCTTTGACCGTTCACCACCTTCGGATTTGTGCCTTTGAAGTTGTTGATTTTTATGGCACCGGAATGGTAGACCTCCTCGATAACGTAAGGACCTTCCCATTTAGAGAGAAGTTTTCCTGCAAAAAATCTTAAGCGAGAGTTGTATAGCAATACATAATCACCTACATTAAACTCACGCTTTTGTATCCTTTTGTCATGCCATCTTTTAACTTTTTCTTTAAAAAACTTGGCATTTTCGTAGGCTTGAGTTCTCCATTCATCAAGTGAGCTAATATCAAATAACCTCTTCTCACCGGCAAGTTTAAAATCATAATTAAGTTCTTTAATAGACCAATAAGCCTTGTGTTCTAGTTCGAGAGGTAAGTGACATGCTTTTCCATAGACCATTTTATACGGAGACACACCGATAGGATTTTTATATGCAGTTCTATAGGCCCATAATGCATCATCAAGTTTCTTGGACCAATTCTTTCTAGACCTATTGACAGTCTTTTGCAAAATTAATTTGAGTTCTCTATTACTCAATTCTACTTGACCACTAGACTGAGGGTGATAAGGAGATGCAATTCTATGATTAACATCATATTTAGCAAGCATTTTACGGAAAGCACCATGAATAAAATGTGAACCACCATCAGTCATTAAATATCTAGGGACTCCAAATCTGGGGAAAATAACTTCTTTAAGCATCTTATAGAGGTGTTATGATCAGCACTACTAGTTGGAATAGCTTCTACCCACTTAGTAACGTAATCAACAGCAACTTAAATATGTGTATAACCATTAGAGGAAGGAAAAGGTAAAATATAGTCAAAGCCCCAAACATCAAATGGTTCAATAACAAGTGAATAATTCATAGGCATTTCTTGACGTCTACTAATATTATGAATTCTTTGACATTCATCACAAGATAAGTCAAACTTACGGGCATCCTTGAAGAGAGTAGGCCAATAAAAACCAGATTGCAGTACCTTATGTGCAGTTCTATCTCTAGCATGGTGTCCCCCATAAGCTTCGGAGTGACACTTGCGTAGGATTGTTCATGTTCATGCTCAGGTACACAACGTCTAATAACACCATCTACTCCTTCTTTATAAATATGTGGGTCATCCCAAAAGTAATGCCTCAAATCATAGAAGAACTTTTTCTTTTGCTGGAATGTGAAACTAGGTGGTATAAACTTAGCAACAATATAATTAGCATAATCAGCATACCATGGAGGAGTATGCGAAGCATTTATGACATTTAATTGCTCATCAGGAAAGCTATCATCAATAGGTAGTGGGTCATCAAGCACATTTTCTAACCTAGACAAGTTGTCTACAACGGGGTTCTCAACTCCCTTTCTATCAACAATATGTAAGTCAAACTCTTGTAGCAAGAGAACCCATCTAATAAGTCTAGGTTTAGCATCTTTCTTTTCCATGAGATATTTAATAGCAGCATGATCAGTGTGAATAGTTACTTTAGAATCAACAATATAAGGTCTAAACTTATCACAAGCAAATACAACTGCTAAGAATTCTTTTTCAGTAGTAGCATAATTTCTTTGAGCATTATCTAGAGTTTTACTAGCATATTGAATAACATTTAGTTTCTTATCAACTCTTTGTCCTAGAACAGCACCTACAGCATAATCACTAGCATCACACATAATTTCAAAGGGTAAATTCCAATCAGGTGGCTGAACAATAGGTGCAGAGATCAATGCTTTCTTAAGTATTTCAAATGCTTGTACACAATCACCATCAAAGACAAATGGTATATCTTTTTTTAATAAATTAGTCAGAGGCCGAGAGATTTTTGAGAAGTCCTTAATTAACCTCCTATAAAAACCGGCGTGACCAAGGAAACCTCTTATACCTTTGTTGTCCTTGGGACATGGCATCTTTTCAATAGCATCAGCCTTGACTTTATCAACTTCAATACCTCTTTCAGAAACTTTATGCCCTAGGACAATACCTTCATTAACCATAAAGTGGCACTTCTCCCAATTCAAGACAAGATTAGTTTCTTCACATCTCTGCAAAACTCGATCAAGGTTGCTCAAGCAATCATCAAAAGAAGATCCATAGACGGAAAAGTTGTCCCTGAAAACTTCACAAATCTTTTCACAAAAGTCAGAGAATATAGCCATCATGCATCTTTGAAAGGTAGCAGGTGCATTACAAACCAAAAGGCATACGTCTATAAGCAAAAGTACCAAAAGGGCATGTAAAAGTAGTCTTTGATTGATCTTTAGCTGACACATGTATTTGAGAGAAACCAGAATAACCATCTAGAAAGCAAAAATGTGTATGTTTGGATAATCTTTCTAGCATTTGATCTATAAAAGGTAAGGGGTAATGATCCTTTTTAGTAGCCTTATTTAATTTACGGAAATCAATTACCATCCTATAACCTGTAATAATTCTTTGAGGAATCAATTCATCTTTATCATTAGGAACAACAGTAATACCTCCCTTCTTAGGGACACAATGGACAGGGCTTACCCACTGACTATCAGCAACGGGATAAATTATACCTGCCTCAAGGAGCTTTAGTATTTCCTTTCTTACCATTTCTTTCATTTTAGGATTCAGCCGGCATTGATGATCACGAACTGGTTTAGCATCTTCTCCCAAATTAATTTTATGTTGACATAGAGTGGGACTAATGCCCTTAAGATCATCAAGAGTATACCCAATAGCAGCACGGTGCTCCTTCAGAGTTTTCAATAATCTCTCTTCTTCATGTTCTGAAAGGTTAGCACTAATAATAACAGGATATATCTTTTTCTCATCAAGATAAGCACATTTAAGAGTATCAGGTAACGGTTTAAGCTCAAACTAGGGATCACCCTTGGGTGGAGGAGGGTCCCCTAGGATTTCAACAGGTAAATTATTTTTCAGAATGGGTTCCTGCTTAAAGAATACTTCATCTAATTCCCTTCTTTCATTCATAAACATGTCATTTTCATGGTCTAGAAAGTATTGTTCTAAAGGATCACTAGGAGGTACGGCAATAGAAGCAAGACCAATAATTTCATCCTTACTAGGTAATTCCTCTTCTTGGTCTTGTCTACTAAATTTATAAAAATTAAATTCATGAGTCATATCATCTAAACCGATAGTGACAACATCTCTTTTGCAATCTATTGTAGCATTAACAGTATTTAAGAAGGGTCTACCAAATATAATGGGACAGAAGTTATCTTGTGGGGAACCAAGAACAAGAAAATCAGCAGGATATTTAGTTTTCCCACACAAGACTTCAACATCTCTAACAATTCCCATTGGTGAAATAGTATCCCTATTGGCAAGTTTAATTGTGACATCAATACATTCCATCTCAGCAGGTGCAATATCATGCATAACTTCTTGGTATAAGGAATAAGGTATTGGACTAGCACTAGCACCCATATCACATAAGCCATGATAACAATGATCTCCTATTTTAACAGAAATAACAGGCATGCCTACCACAGGTCTAGGTTTATCTTTATAACGGGATTTAGTAAGTCTAGCAATTTCATTACAGAAATAAATAACATGCCCATCTATATCATCAGACAAGAGATCTTTAACAATAGCAATATTAGGTTCAACTTTAACTTGCTCAGGAGGTGTATATGTTTTAATATTGCTTTTACGAACCACAGTTGAAGCTTTAGCATGATCCTTTATCCTAACAGGGAAAGGTGGTTTCCCAACATAAGAAGTAGGAACAATAGGATCATTATAAGTGATAGTCTTTTCTTCAACTTTAATAGGTGCAGCTACTTTTACTTCTATGCAAGGTTGGAAAAAGCGGTAGGCATAAGCGAGGCGGTTGGCCTTCGCCTAGTGCCCAGGCGGTGCCTAAGCGTCCTAGGCGCGGCCTAGGCGGTAATATAGTTTTTACTCATAGTGTATTTT
The DNA here is from genome assembly GCF_018294505.1 of Triticum aestivum. Lineage (NCBI taxonomy): Eukaryota > Viridiplantae > Streptophyta > Magnoliopsida > Poales > Poaceae > Triticum > Triticum aestivum. Next base: position 121,926,267 of record NC_057812.1, read on the forward strand.
GTGATTATTATATGGGTGTTGATATTAGTTTAGGGCATATAAATTAATTAATTACCGTCTAATGTCATTAGAATATAACCCGTTTGGCATATCAATAGTATGTGGCATGATTTCTTGCTTGGGTAGGTAATTCATTGCTTGCCCTGCCTAGACCTCCATTTATTCCCTAGGTGGGGCGTTTGGCCATTGCCTAGCGCCTAGGCATGCCTAGGCGCCTCCTAGGCACTGCCTTTTCCAACAGAGCTTCTATGGGAGGATGATATTTAAACAACTTCTCCTTGTGGAGATCAACATAAGTAGCAAAAGATTCACAGAAAGAAGCTACTATCTCAGAGTCAAGACCATATTTAGTGCTAAATTTACGAAAAATGTCGGTATCCATAAAAGATTAAACACAATCAAAACTAGGTGTCATACCTGACTCCTTACCATTGTCGAGGTCCCAATCTTCAGAGTTGCCTTTAATTCTTTCCAATAAATCCCATTTCAATTCAATAGTCTTCATCATAAAAGAGCCAGCACAAGAAGTGTCAGGACCCCGACTCAATGCCACATCGATCTAGCATGTAACACCTCATATCACTTTGCGGCCTCACGCACGGTATTCCCACGGGTGTCGCCTTACCTTTACCCGGGACCGTTTGCGCCTTTTGGCACACGTATATGACAGTGTCGCTAGCATCTATATGATAAGGAGCCCGGGCTGACATGGCTAGTCGTAAACCCAAAGTGGCACAAACTTACAGGGACAGGCATCCATGACCCAGCATCGAACGTGTCGGTCATCAACGAGTGAATCCAGGCTGTAGCACTGGGCTAGCAGGACTCCGGTGAACCGGGCTGTAGCGGGCTAACAGGACTCCGGTATTCATCGCGTGACATTTCCCCGAAGGGACAGACACAGGAACGAACAAGGACACATGCCGGCCAGCCTAAGTGTTCCGGAGCAGTAGCAAGCTACCATGGCTCGGTGGAAACACTAGGAGACATTTCCCGGTAAGAGAGGCTACTAAAGATAAACAACTAGATAGTCAGATCCCACACATACCAAGCATTTCAATAACATACACACAATATGCTCGATATGTGCAATACAACATGGCATCACAAAATGACTCTATGACTCAAGTAGTTTATTCAATAGGCTCCGAGGAGCGAGATATTACAAACATGGGTCTCATGACCCAACAATCAGAGCATACAAGTCAAAGCACATGCGGAAGCTTAACATGTCTGAGTATAGACATCTAGAAATGAAAAAGGCTAAGAAGCCTGACTATCTACCAGATCCTGCCGAGGGCACAAGATCGTAGCTGAGGTAACAAGCTAAACGTCGAAGTCCACGTGGAACTACTAGTGAGACTGAAGTCTCTCTGCAAAAACATAAATTAAGCAACGTGAGTACAAATGTACCCAGCAAGACTTACATCAGATCTATCTACATATGCATCATTATCAACAAAGGGGATGGTGGAGTTTGACTGCAGCAAGCCAGCTTTGACTCGGTGGCTATCCTAAACTACGACTGCAAGTAACTCTTTTGAGGTGGCGCACACGAGTCCACATATTCACCATATCAATACACCACTATGGATCCGCTCCCGTCTCCCTACGAGAACGCCATCCATAGCACTCACGCTTATCTTGCGTATTTTAGAGTATCCACTTTCACTTGTCTATGAACTATGCAAGGGGTCCAAGTTTCCATATCCGAGGAATCCGGCTATTCGAATAGATAATGATAACCCTGCAGGAGTGTACTTCTTCACACACGCTTCCGCCACTTATCGCCCTGTACACGTCATGTATCTCGGCAACCTTCAAGCGGAAGCCGGGCGAGGGAGTCGGCCACGACCTGACTAACCAAACAAGTCTCTCGTCCAGGTTTATCGCCTATTCGGGTTCCATCCGCAAGGAGATCCGGCCGGGGTGTCGCTCACGGCCCCAAACGATGTGAGCAGGGTTCCCAAGCCCACCATCCGGGTGCTACTTGGTACACCGGGCCACTGTGCCTAGTCTGTCCCAAGCCCACCTGTACCGGGTGCCACTTGGTAGACTACTAACACTACCTACAAACACCAGAAACTAGTTGCAACTCCTGGACAGAGATCATGTTGATTAATAAGTCGAGAGAGTCAATTAAGGATCCCAATGTGTGGTAGTAGCTGTTCATGGATCACAAACACAGAACTCAGTTCCTGAGGACGGCTGCAATGAGACAACCCACCATGTACTCCTACATGGCCTCTCACCGCTACCTTTACCAAATCGTGTTCACACACTTAGCTCACACACAGTAGGACATGTTCACACGCCTCTGATTCATCCCCGATGAATCAGACCTGACTCAACTCTAAGCAGTAGCAGGCATGACAAACAAACATGAATGAGTAGGCACAACAGGGCTCAAACAACTCCTACTCATGCTAGTGGGTTTCATCTATTTACTGTGGCAATGACAGGTCATGCAAAGGATAAAGGGGTTCAGCTACCGCAGCAAGTAACAAATAAATCGTTGTTGTCCTAATGCAGTAATAGAGAGCAGGAGCGAGAGAGTGGGATTTTATCGGAATGAACAAGGGGGTTTTGCTTGCCTGGCACTTCTGAAGATAGCATTGAGTCTTCATCAGTGTCAACGATCGCATTGTCGGTACAACGTCTATCGAGAGGGGACAAATACCGGCAAACAAGAAAGAACACAATTAATGCAATGCACAATATGATGCATGCTCATGACATGGCAATATGAATGTGTTTTGGGCTAATGCACCTAGCTATGTTTTAAATGAAGTTGGTTTGAATACATGATTCAAATTCCAACTCCATATATGATTATTTAAATGCCATTTATTTGTTTTGTCCAAAACAGAGGACAAACATTGTTCAAACATGCATGAAAATGGTACAGATGGATTCCTTGAATTTTTCTGATAATTTTTCATATATAAATTATTTAATTTGGAGTTACGGTTGAATTTCTATGAATTTTAGAAGTTTATACAATTTTTTGGAATTTTTTGAATTATAATAATTCCAGTAATTCATTACTGCGTCAGCCTAACGTCAGTGTGACGTCAGCAGGTCAACAGGGACTGGTCCGGGTCAAACCTGACCAGTGGGGCCCACTGGTCAGTGACTCAGGTGACTAACAGAGTTAATTAACTCTAACTAATCAAATTAATAGCCACGGGGCCCACTGTCAGTGTCAGCAGGGGGTAATTAGTTTAACTAATTCGATTAGTGCTAATCCTAATTAGCTAACAGGGCTGGGCCCACCTGTCATGGACACAGGGGGGGTCCCGCCGTGGTCAGAGTGGGTCAAACCCACCGGCGACATGACGCCGGCGAGGCCCGAGACGGCGGCGCGAATCGGAAACGCGCTACAGGGCACGGGCGAGGCAGTGCTTGGGCTCGTTGGAGAGCCCTTGCTGGTGCGCATCGAACGGTGGTGGTGGCCGTGCCTGTGGTTGCCAGTACCGACGACGGCGAGCTCGTGAGCGGCGGCCGGAGTTCGGGTGCGGTCGGGTTCGGCGCTGCTGCTCACAGACGAGGGAGCTGAGGCGCTGGAGGGGCTCTACGGGTCGCGGCTAGCGCAACGGGTGCACGCCCGTGACCGAATGGTCACCGGGGTTTCGCCGGCGACGATCCCATGCGGCCGCGGCTGCTGTTAGCAAGGGGGCGGCGGCTACGGCAAACAAACAAAGGCGGGATTAGGGGGAAGAGGACCGGGGGCTCACAGCGGTGCCGACGGAACGCTCGGCGAGGTCGGGGACGGTCCGGAGCCGACGAATTTGACGGTGATGGCCGGCGGGTCCGAGGTAGAAGACGACGGCGATGGCGACGAAGCAAAGCCCTCCGGCTCGTTTCCTTCGGCTTGGGGATGTGGTGCTCGATTGCGGAGCTGCTGGGCACGGCCACGGGACGAGGGGTGGCCGGTGGTCATGGCTACGGCAAGCGGCGCTCTCAGGTGCGTTCGGTGACGAGAGGGAGGGAGAGCAGAGGAGGAGGAGGGGGTCCAGAGAGCGAGGGAGAAGTGAGAGGGGGTCGGGGAGGCGCGTGGCGTCGCCGGGGCGTCCAGGCGGAGGAGGAGGCAGGCAGGCAGGGAGGAGGTGGCCGGGGCGCGTGGCCGCGCGCGCCGGGCGCGTGCTCATCCTCCTGGCAGAGGAGGAAGGCGACAGAGAAGGAGGCGGTGGTGGGCTGGGCCGGCTTCTGCAGCAGGCCGCACAGGTGAGTGGGCCTCAGGTAAGCGTCAGGTAAGTCCTACTCTGCTCTGTTTTATTTTTCTGTTTGTTTCATTTTTTTATTTAATCTTTTGCCACTGTTTTGAATTTAAAATAATTCAAACAATGCCAAAAGCTCCTCTGAATATTTTTATTTTGCTAGATGGACTTTTCCAAAAGCTCATAAAATATTTCAGGGGTATTTGAAATTATATTCTAGTTATATGAATATAATTCAAATTCAAATAGCTAATGATTTAAATTCAAAGTCCCAAAAATAAATCCTTAAAAATGTTCAATATTTTTGGTTTGGATCAAAACCCTTGCCAAAAATATTAAACATCTAAGAAGAGCATTTTGGAACAATGAATGAGATTTTAGGGGTTTTGCCCTTCTTTTATTTAAGTTTTTGAGGCTTCCAAAATTCCTCAGTTCAAGTTTCAGAAATTTAAACATGATGCAAACACTAGGCAGCACCAGAAGCTAGGGATGTGACAACTCGCCCCCACTAAACAAGAATCTCGTCCCGAGATTCAAGCATAGGGTAAGATGAAGGGGAAACGCAAACTAGTACAATCCTCACGATCCAGGTTGCACTTCATAAAAGCGTTGATTCGATCACCATCTTTGTCCCGTCGTCTTGCTCTGAGAACTCCAACTAGCATGACAGCAAGAGGAAAAGGACAACTCCGGAAGAGTCAATCTTCTCGAAGATCAATCAACTTAGGATCAGCTCACAAAGTGAGTCATAGCAACATCTCTTGAGCTGAGACACGAAGCATACATCTGAAGAAATGGAGTGAGACAGATGACGAGGGCTCGCTAAGTAGACAACAATTCCAGACTTAAGAATGTGGTGATCGGTTGTCAACGTAGCGAGGAGTTGAGTTGCCATGATACCACAACGAGGCATCTTAGGGATGGTGACTCGTAGATATATCCCCTTAAGTGGCAAAAAGAATTACCTTTGATATAGAGATCATTGAGACTCTCTATATCAGCCTAAGGCAAATCACAGCAATCGATTAGCGGGGGTCGGTAGAATGGCATACTCGGACTTGGATGATGTGGATTACCTTGTTGAAGACAACGTAATGGATCAGTTTGCTTATCACCGGAAATGGAAGAGACCCATGGTAGAATGGCACATTGGCGGTGAAAGCTGGGAACAAAATGCAAATGCTGGGAATGGTTCTGGTAACTGGGGAAGAACCCAACAATAGAGAGTGAATCCACTGTTTGAAAAGTTATAGCATAACCGAGGAAGCTGAGAGCAAACCCAGTTAGTGCCGAAGATAACACCTAGCGCTTGTGCACGCTCTCAAGAACTTGAGCATTTCCATAATCATCAAGGTTTTACCAACATTCATGTCAAGGATCCTGGCAACACAACTTGCTACCATGATGAATGATGATGGATGATGCAGATGCAAAGGAAGATAACACTTTCTCAGATTTCACCCTTGGCGAGGCCAAGGAAACAAAATCTGGATGATCGATCGAGAGACATTTAGCACTCCGCTTCTAATGTTCTCCTTGATGTGCTAGTGTATCCCATTCATAGATATGGTTTGATAGCTAGAACATCAAGTAAAGGTCGGACTTCGGGAGCAATAGAATCCATAAGGAACAGTTACAGAGGTAAATCCTACGAAATCCTTATGGGGAGGTGGCCAACTTCCTCAAACAAGATACTACAATAATAGGTCTTCCGGCTGGGTGTGTTGGCCACGACATCCACTTTACCGGTTATCGAGGGGCCAATATTATAGTTCTTGGGAAATGTTCCAACCATCATATCTGCCTGAGATTCAGATCTGGTTGGTGTCAGGATATTCCAGACTCATCGAGTCTAGGAAGAAAAATGAAAGTTTGCAACACAAATCGACGAGAGGACGTTGCGAGATTCTCAGGAAATGAACTATGATAGCAAGCTCCAAAACATGAGCTGGTTCTGCTACACACATGTGAACATGTTGTCCCAGACAAGCATGACCACATGGTAGTCTTATAATAAAACACTACCGAGTTCTGGTTGGGAACCATCATCGAGGATATCAAAGTTCTTGATTAAGCCCGGGTTAGCTCTTAAGAAGAACTCCTTCTCCTAGAACAAATCAGTCAGTGGCTTGGTGTGCTTCAGAATTCATATGGAACGAAGATGATCAGTCTAATAGACCACAGAATACTTTGCACGTGCATGACTGACTTGGGATGATTCCAGAGGAGTAAAACAAACTTTCTCGAATTCACGATGGCAACTTACATCAAATGCACGTGAATCAAAGGGAGTCACTTCTTTCATCCAAACATATACCTCAGAGACGGAACTCGAAGGTATTGTTTACAAAGTTTCCAACACTAGCTTAATGTCCAACAGAATCATGGAGAAGATAAGGATGTTGTCGATGGGCTCAACAACAATTCATCCAGGTTCCCTTTTAAAAGGAATTCCATAGTTAAGTGAACACGGTGATAGCATTGGTCAGACCAAAAAAATATAATGGTGTATGCTCGAGGAAAAACCACGAGTAAGACAACATTACGAGCATCGTTGGTACTGATTTGATTGAAGATAGCCCACACTCAAATCAAAGGATTGATAAGACAATAGGTCCAGCAACTGATCACAGGGACCAATCGATGAAGATATCATCTTTCTTCAACACACACTACACAAGAATATCCCTTTGGAACGAACTAAGTTAGGCAAGCTTTTATCTTCCAACTCTCCAAGTTGTTGTCTAGCTTAACCAACTAGCTCAGGGATATCTAACACCGATTTTTGGGGAAGGGGGTGGTTTACAAGAAACCAACTTGATCACGAGCTCAACATAGCGGTCAGGTGACAACCTAGTAATACTTCCGAGAAGATATTCGGAAAATCACGAACCACCGGTATGTTACTAAGCTTGAGAGCAATCTTTCTTTTCAGGGCAAGATGATATGATCAAATGAGCGAGGACTTGACAAAATCCTAACTCATCAATCAAAGAGTGCACCAGGAAATAAGGACTAGGTAGCACAATCAACCTTAGGGCGATGATTCAAAAATCAACATGCTAAGAATGAGGTTATTGTCCATTAACTACCAAGCAACAAGGTTGCTAGGAGTATTGAATTCACACATCACGATTCACTTGTCGGCATTCCGGTTGCGACAACACGGAACCGAGGGATGAATAATGATGGCGAGAAGTATCACTACATCAAGAATTCACAAGATCCAGTGCAATCCTCATGAAAATCCTGACATAAAGACGGTAATACTTCAGGGTAGAACAGAATCAAAAGCTGGGCTGGCATTTTGATCTGCGGAGCATGACTACCTTGACCCAATCCTAGATATGGATGAGGTACTGGAGTTCATTTCTCCTATTCATCCTGAATGGAATGGCTTGACAGACCACAAGAGTAGTGGCAACAATGAACACGGATGCATAACTACTCCTGAATATCAATTGATATACAATGGCCAGAAAACAACTAAAGATGGACAACTCAAAGGAACATACGATTTTCTGAGTTGTGGATGCATGGTTTAGCATGTCGAACGAAGTTCAACATATTTCTTCCGGATAACCCATGCAGAAAAGTAGAACTGGCAGAGCCACAATATATAATGGAGAACTCATCAAGAGCACTCTGGTTGTGATCGTTCAGTTCAACGAGGAACTTCTGCCATAAGTAGTTCATGGTATTTGGAAGAAGAAGATACCACGGACTTCAAGGACTATCGAAAGGTTACTAACAACCTAAGGGAGCTAGCAATTACTATCAACATGAAGTAAGTAGAGTGAATCTCGGGTTCAGAACCCAGGAGTGAAATGCCTACTAACTAAGTGGCATCACGGGATGCTTACAAGAATGATGGCCAGAATCATCACACTGGGACACAAATCATGGCTAAATTACTAGATGATCCCCTAAGACACCTAGGGTCATAATACCAGCTCCAACATATATGTTAAGGCAACGGAGTACCTCAACTAACCGATTTGTGTGATTAACCTGACCAAAGGCACATCGGAAACAGGAGGAAGGGGTTTGCAAATGCATCCGACTATTTAGAAACCTGGGATGACTCGGACAGCATAATGGCTGTAAATGCTCAGAAAAGATTTGAGACATTCACAAAAATGGTGGCATAACCACTCAAAAGCACAATATCAAGGTTTCGAGATCAACAATTAACATACAGAAGTAGTAGGAACTGAACTCAAGCTTAAATCCAACAATCTTATAAGTCTACGGATTAGTAACACGTGATCCTGATAGAAAGAAGAGAAAGCCTAGTTCTTAATCCCCGTAGGAAAGATAAGATGACTCACATCAGAAGGGCATAAGGTATAAGGAGTAAAAAGAGCCTTACATTCCATCCCACAATCAATTCCCTTACATATAACTAAAGCATTTCTAGACTCAACTTTGACCAGTTTTGGCTTGGTAATCCTACAGGCAGTCAAGCTCTGATACCAACGCTGTCAGGACCCCGACTCAATGCCACATCGATCTAGCATGTAACACCTCATATCACTTTGCAGCCTCACGCACGGTATTCCCACGGGTGTCGCCTTACCTTTACCCGGGACCGTTTGCACCTTTGGGCACACGTATATGACAGTGTCGCTAGCATCTATATGATAAGGAGCCCGGGCTGACATGGCTAGTCGTAAACCCAAAGTGGCACAAACTTACAGGGACAGGCATCCATGACCCAGCATCGAACGTGTCGGTCATCAGCGAGTGAATCCAGGCTGTAGCACTGGGCTAGCAGGACTCCGGAGAACCGGGCTGTAGCGGGCTAACAAGACTCCGGTATTCATCGCGTGACATTTCCCCGAAGGGACAGACACAGGAACGAAGAAGGACACATGCCGGTCAGCCTAAGTGTTCCGGAGCAGTAGCAAGCTACCATGGCTCGGTGGAAACACTAGGAGACATTTCCCGGTAAGAGAGGCTACTAAAGATAAACAACTAGATAGTCAGATCCCACACATACCAAGCATTTCAATAACATACACACAATATGCTCGATATGTGCAATACAACATGGCATCACAAAATGACTCTACGACTCAAGTAGTTTATTCAATAGGCTCCGAGGAGCGAGATATTACAAACATGGGTCTCATGACCCAACAATCAGAGCATACAAGTCAAAGCACATGCGGAAGCTTAACATGTCTGAGTATAGACATCTAGAAATGAAAAAGGCTAAGAAGCCTGACTATCTACCAGATCCTGCCGAGGGCACAAGATCGTAGCTGAGGTAACAAGCTAAACATCGAAGTCCACGTGGAACTACTAGTGAGACTGAAGTCTCTCTGCAAAAACATAAATTAAGCAACGTGAGTACAAATGTACCCAGCAAGACTTACATCAGATCTATCTACATATGCATCATTATCAACAAAGGGGATGGTGGAGTTTGACTGCAGCAAGCCAGCTTTGACTCGGTGGCTATCCTAAACTACGACTGCAAGTAACTCTTTTGAGGTGGCGCACACGAGTCCACATATTCACCATATCAATACACCACTATGGATCCGCTCCCGTCTCCCTACGAGAACGCCATCCATAGCACTCACGCTTATCTTGCGTATTTTAGAGTATCCACTTTCACTTGTCTATGAACTATGCAAGGGGTCCAAGTTTCCATATCCGAGGAATCCGGCTATTCGAATAGATAATGATAACCCTGCAGGAGTGTACTTCTTCACACACGCTTCCGCCACTTATCGCCCTGTACACGTCATGTATCTCGGCAACCTTCAAGCGGAAGCCGGGCGAGGGAGTCGGCCACGACCTGACTAACCAAACAAGTCTCTCGTCCAGGTTTATCGCCTATTCGGGTTCCATCCGCAAGGAGATCCGGCCGGGGTGTCGCTCACGGCCCCAAACGATGTGAGCAGGGTTCCCAAGCCCACCATCCGGGTGCTACTTGGTACACCGGGCCACTGTGCCTAGTCTGTCCCAAGCCCACCTGTACCGGGTGCCACTTGGTAGACTACTAACACTACCTACAAACACCAGAAACTAGTTGCAACTCCTGGACAGAGATCATGTTGATTAATAAGTCGAGAGAGTCAATTAAGGATCCCAATGTGTGGTAGTAGCTGTTCATGGATCACAAACACAGAACTCAGTTCCTGAGGACGGCTGCAATGAGACAACCCACCATGTACTCCTACATGGCCTCTCACCGCTACCTTTACCAAATCGTGTTCACACACTTAGCTCACACACAGTAGGACATGTTCACACGCCTCTGATTCATCCCCGATGAATCAGACCTGACTCAACTCTAAGCAGTAGCAGGCATGACAAACAAACATGAATGAGTAGGCACAACAGGGCTCAAACAACTCCTACTCATGCTAGTGGGTTTCATCTATTTACTGTGGCAATGACAGGTCATGCAAAGGATAAAGGGGTTCAGCTACCGCAGCAAGTAACAAATAAATCGTTGTTGTCCTAATGCAGTAATAGAGAGCAGGAGCGAGAGAGTGGGATTTTATCGGAATGAACAAGGGGGTTTTGCTTGCCTGGCACTTCTGAAGATAGCATTGAGTCTTCATCAGTGTCAACGATCGCATTGTCGGTACAACGTCTATCGAGAGGGGACAAATACCGGCAAACAAAAAGAACACAATTAATGCAATGCACAATATGATGCATGCTCATGACATGGCAATATGAATGTGTTTTGGGCTAATGCACCTAGCTATGTTTTAAATGAAGTTGGTTTGAATACATGATTCAAATTCCAACTCCATATATGATTATTTAAATGCCCTTTATTTGTTTTGTCCAAAACAGAGGACAAACATTGTTCAAACATGCATGAAAATGGTACAGATGGATTCCTTGAATTTTTCTGATAATTTTTCATATATAAATTATTTAATTTGGAGTTACGGTTGAATTTCTATGAATTTTAGAAGTTTATACAATTTTCTGGAATTTTCTGAATTATAATAATTCCAGTAATTCATTACTGCGTCAGCCTGACGTCAGTGTGACGTCAGCAGGTCAACAGGGACTGGTCCGGGTCAAACCTGACCAGTGGGGCCCACTGGTCAGTGACTCAGGTGACTAACAGAGTTAATTAACTCTAACTAATCAAATTAATAGCCACGGGTGAAGGAAATATGCCCTAGAGGCAATAATAAAGTTATTATTTATTTCCTTATTTCATGATAAATGTTTATTATTCATGCTAGAATTGTATTAACCGGAAACATAATACATGTGTGAATACATAGACAAACAAAGTGTCACTAGTATGCCTCTACTTGACTAGCTCGTTAATCAAAGATGGTTATGTTTCCTAACCATGAACAATGAGTTGTTATTTGATTAACGAGGTCACATCATTAGTAGAATGATCTGATTGACATGACCCATTCCATTAGCTTAGCACCCGATCGTTTAGTATGTTGCTATTGCTTTCTTCATGACTTATACATGTTCCTATGACTATGAGATTATGCAACTCCCGTTTACCGGAGGAACACTTTGGGTACTACCAAACGTCACAACGTAACTGGGTGATTATAAAGGAGTACTACAGGTGTCTCCAATGGTCGATGTTGGGTTGGCGTATTTCGAGATTAGGATTTGTCACTCCGATTGTTGGAGAGGTATCTCTGGGCCCTCTCGGTAATACACATCACATAAGCCTTGCAAGCATTACAACTAATATGTTAGTTGTGAAGATGATGTATTACGGAACGAGTAAAGAGACTTGCCGGTAACGAGATTGAACTAGGTATTGGATACCGACGATCGAATCTCGGGCAAGTAACATACCGATGACAAAGGGAACAACGTATGTTGTTATGCGGTCTGACCGATAAAGATCTTCGTAGAATATGTAGGAGCCAATATGGGCATCCAGGTCCCGCTATTGGTTATTGACCAGAGACGTGTCTCGGTCATGTCTACATTGTTCTCGAACCCGTAGGGTCCGCACGCTTAAGGTTACGATGACAGTTATATTATGAGTTTATGCATTTTGATGTACCGAAGGTTGTTCGGAGTCTCGGATGTGATCACGGACATGACGAGGAGTCTCGAAATGGTCGAGACGTAAAGATTGATATATTGGAAGCCTATATTTGGATATCGGAAGTGTTCCGGGTGAAATCGGGATTTTACCGGGTTACCGAGAGGTTACCGGAACCCCCCGGGAGCCATATGGGCCATCATGGGCCTTAGTGGAAAGGAGAAAGGGGCAGCCCAAGGGGGCTGCGCGCCTCCCCCCTTCCCCTAGTCCTATTAGGACTAGGAGAGGTGGCCGGCCACCCCTCTCCCTCTTTCCCCCTTGGGAATCCTAGTTGGAATAGGATTGGGGGGGGGGAGTCCTACTCCCGGTAGGAGTAGGACTCCTCCTGCGCCTCTCCCTCTTGGCCGGCGCACCCTCCCCCCTTGGCTCCTTTATATACGGAGGCAGGGGCACCTCTAAACACACAAGTTGACACAAGTTGATCCACGTGATCGATCCCTTAGCCGTGTGCGGTGCCCCCTGCCACCATATTCCTCAATAATACAGTAGCGGAGTTTAGGCGAAGCCCTGCTGCTGTAGTTCATCAAGATCGTCACCACGCCGTCGTGCTGACGGAACTTTTCCCCGACACTTTGCTGGATCAGAGTCCGGGGATCGTCATCGAGCTGAACGTGTGCTCGAACTCGGAGGTGCCGTAGTTTCGGTGCTTGATCGGTTGGATCGTGAAGACGTACGACTACTTCCTCTACGTCGTGTCATCGCTTCCGCAGTCGGTCTGCGTTGGGTACGTAGACAACACTCTCCCCTCATTGCTATGCATCACATGATCTTGCGTGTGCGTAGGAATTTTTTTTAAATTACTACGAAACCCAACAGTGGTATCAGAGCCTAGGTTATTGATGTTGATGTTATATGCACGAGTAGAACACAAGTAAGTTGTGGACGATACAAGTCATACTGCCTACCAGCATGTCATATTTTGGTTCGGCGGTATTGTTGGACGAGACGACCCGGACCAACCTTACGCGTACGCTTACGCGAGACCGGTTCCCTCGACGTGCTTTGCACAGAGATGGCTTGCGGGCGACTGCCTCTCCAACTTTAGTTGAACCAAGTATGGCTACGCCCGGTCCTTGCAAAGGTTAAAACGGAGTCTATTTGACAAACTATCGTTGTGGTTTTGATGCGTAGGTGAGATTGGTTCTTACTTAAGCCCGTAGCAGCCACGTAAAACATGCAACAACAAAGTAGAGGACGTCTAACTTGTTTTTGCAGGGCATGTTGTGATGTGATATGGTCAAGGCATGATGCTGAATTTTATTGTATGAGATGATCATGTTTTGTAACCAAGTTATCGGCAACTGGCAGGAGCCATATGGTTGTCGCTTTATTGTATGCAATGCAATCGCGATGTAATGCTTTACTTTATTACTAAACGGTAGTGATAGTCGTGGAAGCATAAGATTGGCGAGACGACAACGATGCTACGATGGAGATCAAGGTGTCGCGCCGGTGACGATGGTGATCATGACGGTGCTTCGGAGATGGAGATCACAAGCACAAGATGATGATGGCCATATCATATCACTTATATTGATTGCATGTGATGTTTATCTTTTTATGCATCTTATCTTGCTTTGATTGACGGTAGCATTATAAGATGATCTCTCACTAAATTATCAAGAAGTGTTCTCCCTGAGTATGCACCGTTGCCAAAGTTCGTCGTGCCCAGACACCACGTGATGATCGGGTGTGATAAGCTCTACGTCCATCTACAACGGGTGCAAGCCAGTTTTGCACACGCAGAATACTCAGGTTAAACTTGACGAGCCTAGCATATGCAGATATGGCCTCGGAACACGGAGACCGAAAGGTCAAGCGTGAATCATATAGTAGATATGATCAACATAACGATGTTCACCATTGAAAACTACTCCATCTCACGTGATGATCGGTTATGGTTTAGTTGATTTGGATCACGTAATCACTTAGAGGATTAGAGAGATGTCTATCTAAGTGGGAGTTCTTAAGTAATATGATTAATTGAACTTAAATTTATCATGAACTTAGTCCTGATAGTATTTTGCAAATTATGTTGTAAAATCAATAGCTTGCGTTGTTGCTTTCATATGTTTATTTTGATATGTTCCTAGAGAAAATTGTGTTGAAAAATGTTAGTAGCAATGATGCGGATTTGATCCGCGATCTGAGGTTTATCCTCATTGCTGCACAGAAGAATTATGTCCTTGATGCACCGCTAGGTGACGGACCTATTGCAGGAGCAGATGCAGACGTTATGAACGTTTGGCTAGCTCAATATGATGACTACTTGATAGTTTAAGTGCACCATGCTTAACGGCTTAGAATCGGGACTTCAAAGATGTTTGAACATCATGGACCATATGAGATGTTCCAGTAATTGAAGTTAATATTTCAAGCAAATACCCGAGTTGAGAGATATGAAGTCTCCAACAAGTTCTATAGCTAAAAGATGGAGGAGAATCGCTCAACTAGTGAGCATGTGCTCAGATTGTCTGGGTACTTCAATTGCTTGAATCAAGTGGGAGTTAATCTTCCAGATAAGATAGTGATTGACAGAATTCTCTAGTCACCATCACTAAGTTACTGAACTTCATGATGAACTATAGTATGCAAGGGATGACGAAAACGATTCCCGAGCTCTTCGTGATATTGAAATCGACGAAGGTAGAAATCAAGAAAGAGCATCAAGTGTTGATGATTGACAAGACCACTAGTTTCAAGAAAAGGGCAAAGGGAAGAAGGGGAACTTCAAGAAGAATAGCAAGCAAGTTGCTGCTCAAGTGAAGAAGCCCAAGTCTGGTCCTAAGCCTGAGACTAAGTGCTTCTACTGCAAAGGGACTGGTCACTGGAAGCGGATCTACCCCAAGTGATTGGCGGAAAAGAAGGATGGCAAAGTGAACATAAGTATATTTGATATACATGTTATTGATGTGTACTTTACTAGTGTTTATAGCAACCCCTCAATATTTGATACTAGTTCAGTTGCTAAGATTAGTAACTCAAAACGGGAGTTGCAGAATAAACAGAGACTAGTTAAGGGTGAAGTGACGATGTATGTTGGAAGTGGTTCCAAGATTGATATGATCATCGTCGCACACTCCCTATACTTTCGGGATTAGTGTTGAACCTGAATAAGTGTTATTTGGTGTTGGCGTTGAGCATGAATATGATTTGATCATGTTTATTGTAATACGGTTATTCATTTAAGTAAGAGAATAAATTGTTGTTCTGTTTACATGAATGAAACATTATATGGTTACACACCCAATGAAAATAGTTCGTTGGATCTCGATCATAGTGATACACATAATCATAATATTGAAACCAAAAGATGCAAAGTTAATAATGATAAGTGCAACTTGTTTGTAGCACTGCCGTTTAGGTCATATTGGTGTAAAGCGCATGAAGAAACTCCATACTGATGGGCTTTTGGAATCACTTGATTATGAATCAGTTGATGCTTGCGAACCATGCCTCATGGGCAAGATGACTAAAACTCTGTTCTTCGGAACAATGGAGCGAGCAATAGATTTGTTGAAAATCATACATACTAATGTATGTAGTCCGATGAATATTGAGGCTCGCGACAGGTATCATTATTTTCTGATCTTCACAGATGATTTGAGAAGATATGAGTATATCTACTTGATGAAACATAAGTCTGAAACATTTGAAAAGTTCAAAGAATTTCAGAGTGAAGTGAAAAATCATCGTAACAAGAAAATAAAGTTTCTACGATCTGATCGTAGAGAAGAGTATTTGAGTTACGAGTTTGGCCTTCAGTTAAAAACAATGTGAAACAGTTTCACTACTCATGCCACCTAGAACACCACAATATAATGGTGTGTCCGAACGTCATAACCGTACTTTATTAGATATGGTGCAATCTATGATGTGTCTTACCGATCTACCACTATCGTTTTGGGGTTATGCATTAGAGACAGCTGCATTCACGTTAAATAGGGCACCATCTAAATCCGTTGAGACGACATCGTGTGAACTATGGTTTGGCAAGAAACCTAAGCTGTCGTTTCTTAAATTTGGGGTTGCGATGCTTATATGAAAAAGTTTCATCCTGATAAGCTCAAACTCAAATCAGAGAAGTGCGTCTTCATAGGATATCC
Source organism: Triticum aestivum (assembly GCF_018294505.1). Taxonomy (NCBI): domain Eukaryota; kingdom Viridiplantae; phylum Streptophyta; class Magnoliopsida; order Poales; family Poaceae; genus Triticum; species Triticum aestivum. The sequence continues at coordinate 121,942,664 of NC_057812.1, forward strand.
AAAGGAAACTATTGGATACACCTTCTATCACAGATCCGAAAGGCAAGACTTTTGTTGCTAAATTCGGAAACTTTCTGGAGAAGGAGTTTCTCTCGAAAGAAGTGAGTGGGAGGAAAGTAGAACTTGACGAGGTAACTGTACCTGCTCCCTTATTGGAAAGTAGTACATCACAGAAAACTGTTTCTGTGACACCTACACCAGTTAGTGAGGAAGCTAATGATGATGATCATAAAACTTCAGAACAAGACACTACTGAACCTCGTAGATCAACCAGAGTAAGATCCGCGCCAGAGTGGTACGATAATCCTTTTCTGGAAGTCATGCTACTAGATCATGATGAACCTACGAACTATGAAGAAGCGATGGTGAGCCCAGATTCCGCAAAATGGCTTGAAGCCATGAAATCTGAGATGGGATCCATGTATGAGAACAAAGTATGGACTTTGGTTGACTTGCCCGATGATCGGCAAGCAATTGAGAATAAATGGATCTTTAAGAAGAAGACTGACGCTGATGGTAATGTTACTGTCTACAAAGCTCGACTTGTCGCAAAAGGTTTTCGACAAGTTCAAGGGATTGACTACGATGAGACCTTCTCACCCGTAGCGATGCTTAAGTCCGTCCGAATCATGTTAGCGATTGCCGCATTTTATGATTATGAAATTTGGCAGATGGATGTCAAAACTGCATTCCTGAATGGATTTCTGGAAGAAGAGTTGTATATGATGCAACCAGAAGGTTTTGTCGATCCAAAGGGAGCTAACAAAGTGTGCAAGCTCCAGCGATCCATTTATGGACTGGTGCAAGCCTCTCGGAGTTGGAATAAACGTTTTGATAGTGTGATCAAAGCATTTGGTTTTATACAGACTTTCGGAGAAGCCTGTATTTACAAGAAAGTGAGTGGGAGCACTACAGCATTTCTGATAAAGTATATGTGAATGACATATTGTTGATCGGAAATAATGTAGAATTATTCTGTAAAGCATAAAGGAGTGTTTGAAAGGAGTTTTTTCAAATAAAGACTTCGGTAAAGCTACTTACATATTGAGTATCAAGATTTATAGAGATAGATCAAGACGCTTGATAAGTTTTTCCAATGAGTACATACCTTGACAAGATTTTGAAGTAGTTCAAAATGGAACAGTCAAAGAAAGAGTTCTTGCCTGTGTTACAAGGTGTGAAGTTGAGTAAGACTCAAAGCCCGACCACGGCAGAAAATAGAAAGAGAATGAAAGTCATTCCCTATGCCTCAGTCATAGGTTCTATAAAGTATGCCATGCTGTATACCAGATCTATTGTATGCCCTACCACTGAGTTTGGCAAGGGAGTACAATAGTGATCTAGGAGTAGATCACTGGACAGCGGTCAAAATTATCCTTAGTGAAATAAGGATATGTTTCTCGATTATGGAAGTGGAAAAAGGTTCATCGTAAAGGGTTACGCCGATGCAAGTTTGACACTAATCTAGATGACTCTAAGTCTCGGTCTAGATACATACTGAAAGTGGGAGCAATTAGCTAGAGTAGCTCCATGCAGAGCATTGTTGACATAGAAATTTGCAAAATACATGTGGATCTGAATGTGGCAGACCCGTTGACTAAGATTCTCTCACAAGCAAAACATGATCACACCTTAGTACTCCTTGGGTGTTAATCACATAGCGATGTGAACTAGATTACTGAATCTAGTAAACCCTTTGGGTGTTGGTCACATAGCGATGTGAACTATGGGTGTTAATCACATGATGATGTGAACTATCGATGTTAATCACATGGTGATGTGATCTAGATTATTGACTCTAGTGCAAGTGGGAGACTGAAGGAAATATGCCCTAGAGGCAATAATAAAGTTATTATTTATTTCCTTATTTCATGATAAATGTTTATTATTCATGCTAGAATTGTATTAACCGGAAACATAATACATGTGTGAATACATAGACAAACAAAGTGTCACTAGTATGCCTCTACTTGACTAGCTCGTTAATCAAAGATGGTTATGTTTCCTAACCATGAACAATGAGTTGTTATTTGATTAACGAGGTCACATCATTAGTAGAATGATCTGATTGACATGACCCATTCCATTAGCTTAGCACCCGATCGTTTAGTATGTTGCTATTGCTTTCTTCATGACTTATACATGTTCCTATGACTATGAGATTATGCAACTCCCGTTTACCGGAGGAACACTTTGGGTACTACCAAACGTCACAACGTAACTGGGTGATTATAAAGGAGTACTACAGGTGTCTCCAATGGTCGATGTTGGGTTGGCGTATTTCGAGATTAGGATTTGTCACTCCGATTGTTGGAGAGGTATCTCTGGGCCCTCTCGGTAATACACATCACATAAGCCTTGCAAGCATTACAACTAATATGTTAGTTGTGAAGATGATGTATTACGGAACGAGTAAAGAGACTTGCCGGTAACGAGATTGAACTAGGTATTGGATACCGACGATCGAATCTCGGGCAAGTAACATACCGATGACAAAGGGAACAACGTATGTTGTTATGCGGTCTGACCGATAAAGATCTTCGTAGAATATGTAGGAGCCAATATGGGCATCCAGGTCCCGCTATTGGTTATTGACCAGAGACGTGTCTCGGTCATGTCTACATTGTTCTCGAACCCGTAGGGTCCGCACGCTTAAGGTTACGATGACAGTTATATTATGAGTTTATGCATTTTGATGTACCGAAGGTTGTTCGGAGTCCCGGATGTGATCACGGACATGACGAGGAGTCTCGAAATGGTCGAGACGTAAAGATTGATATATTGGAAGCCTATATTTGGATATCGGAAGTGTTCCGGGTGAAATCGGGATTTTACCGGGTTACCGAGAGGTTACCGGAACCCCCCGGGAGCCATATGGGCCATCATGGGCCTTAGTGGAAAGGAGAAAGGGGCAGCCCAAGGGGGCTGCGCGCCTCCCCCCTTCCCCTAGTCCTATTAGGACTAGGAGAGGTGGCCGGCCACCCCTCTCCCTCTTTCCCCCTTGGGAATCCTAGTTGGAATAGGATTGGGGGGGAGTCCTACTCCCGGTAGGAGTAGGACTCCTCCTGCGCCTCTCCCTCTTGGCTGGCGCACCCTCCCCCCTTGGCTCCTTTATATACGGAGGCAGGGGCACCTCTAAACACACAAGTTGACACAAGTTGATCCACGTGATCGATCCCTTAGCCGTGTGCGGTGCCCCCTGCCACCATATTCCTCAATAATACAGTAGCGGAGTTTAGGCGAAGCCCTGCTGCTGTAGTTCATCAAGATCGTCACCACGCCGTCGTGCTGACGGAACTTTTCCCCGACACTTTGCTGGATCAGAGTCCGGGGATCGTCATCGAGCTGAACGTGTGCTCGAACTCGGAGGTGTCGTAGTTTCGGTGCTTGATCGGTTGGATCGTGAAGACGTACGACTACTTCCTCTACGTCGTGTCATCGCTTCCGCAGTCGGTCTGCGTTGGGTACGTAGACAACACTCTCCCCTCGTTGCTATGCATCACATGATCTTGCGTGTGCGTAGGAAAAATTTTTAAATTACTACGAAACCCAACAACGGGGCCCACTGTCAGTGTCAGCAGGGGGTAATTAGTTTAACTAGTTCGATTAGTGCTAATCCTAATTAGCTAACAGGGCTGGGCCCACCTGTCATGGACACAGGGGGGGGTCCCGCCGTGGTCAGAGTGGGTCAAACCCACCGGCGACATGACGCCGGCGAGGCCCGAGACGGCGGCGTGAATCGGAAACGCGCTACAGGGCACGGGCGAGGCCGTGCTTGGGCTCGTTGGAGAGCCCTTGCTGGTGCGCATCGAACGGTGGTGGTGGCCGTGCCTGTGGTGGCCGGTACCGACGACGGCGAGCTCGTGAGCGGCGACCGGAGTTCGGGTCCGGTCGGGTTCGGCGCTGCTGCTCACAGACGAGGGAGCTGAGGCGCTGGAGGGGCTCTACGGGTCGCGGCTAGCGCAACGGGTGCACGCCCATGACCGAATGGTCACCGGGGTTTCACCGGCGACGATCCCATGCGGCGGCGGCTGCTGTTAGCAAGGGGGCGGCGGCTACAGCAAACAAACGAAGGCGGGATTAGGGGGAAGAGGACCGGGGGCTCACAGCGGTGCCGACGGAACGCTCGGCGAGGTCGGGGACGGTCCGGAGCCGACGAATTTGACGGTGATGGCCGGCGGGTCCGAGGTAGAAGACGACGGCGATGGCGACGAAGCAAAGCCCTCCGGCTCGTTTCCTTCGGCTTGGGGATGTGGTGCTCGATTGCGGAGCTGCTGGGCACGGCCACGGGACGAGGGGTGGCCGGTGGTCATGGCTACGGCAAGCGGCGCTCTCAGGTGCGTTCGGTGACGAGAGGGAGGGAGAGCAGAGGAGGAGGAGGGGGTCCAGAGAGCGAGGGAGAAGTGAGAGGGGGTCGGGGAGGCGCGTGGCGTCACCGGGGCGTCCAGGCGGAGGAGGAGGCAGGCAGGCAAGGAGGAGGTGGCCGGGGCGCGTGGCCGCGCGCGCCGGGCGCGTGCTCATCCTCCTGGCAGAGGAGGAAGGCGACAGAGAAGGAGGCGGTGGTGGGCTGGGCCGGCTTCTGCAGCAGGCCGCACAGGTGAGTGGGCCTCAGGTAAGCGTCAGGTAAGTCCTACTCTGCTCTGTTTTATTTTTCTGTTTGTTTTATTTTTTTTATTTAATCTTTTGCCACTGTTTTGAATTTAAAATAATTCAAACAATGCCAAAAGCTCCTCTGAATATTTTTATTTTGCTAGATGGACTTTTCCAAAAGCTCATAAAATATTTCAGGGGTATTTGAAATTATATTCTAGTTATATGAATATAATTCAAATTCAAATAGCTAATGATTTAAATTCAAAGTCCCAAAAATAAATCCTTAAAAATGTTCAATATTTTTGGTTTGGATCAAAACCCTTGCCAAAAATATTAAGCATCTAAGAAGAGCATTTTGGAACAATGAATGAGATTTTAGGGTTTTTGCCCTTCTTTTATTTAAGTTTTTGAGGCTTCCAAAATTTCTCAGTTCAAGTTTCAGAAATTTAAACATGATGCAAACACTAGGCAGCACCAGAAGCTAGGGATGTGACAAGAAGTATCAAGCATGGTGCGATTGTTACCAGAAAGCCGAGCATAAAAATTTGGAATAATCATTTCTCTTGAGAGCTCATGATTGGGGCATGAATATAACATTGATTTAAGCCTCCCCCAAGCTTGAGCGATGCTTTCTGCTTCGCGAGGCAAAAAATTATATATATATATATATATATATATATATATATATATATATATATAATTGCAATCACGATGAACAAGATGCATAGGATAAAACTTCTGATGAAATTCCAATTTCAATGTTTGTAATTCCAAGACCTCATATCATCACATAGCCTATACCATGTCGATGCATCTCCCCTGAAAGATAAGGGAAATACCTTCTTCTTAACAACATCTCCGGATACACTTGCAAGCTTAAATAATCCACAAACTTCATCCACATATATCAGATGTTCATCAGGATGTTTTGTTCCATCTCCTAAAAAAGGATTAGCTAGCAGTTTTTCTATCATACCCAAAGGAACTTCAAAGCAAGCATTATCATTTTCATTTTCATTTTCAGTAGGTTGAGGAGCAAATCTTTGCTCTACTGGTCGGGGTGAAGATACCCTGAACAAGCCCCTCAAAGGATTACTTTCCATGATAACAAGTGACAGTAAATTTCAGCACACTATATAAATTTTTCCTTACCAAATTCCACCTGCCAAAGGCGCTTCACTCCCCGGCAATGGCGCCAGAAAAGAGTCTTCATGACCCACAAGTATAGGGGATCTATCGTAGTCCTTTCGATAAGTAAGAGTGTCCAACCCAACAAGGATCAGAAGGAAATGATAAGCGGTTTCCAGCAAGGTATTCTCTGCAAGTTCTGAAATAAGTGGTAACAGATAGTTTTGTGATAAGATAATTTTGTAACGAGCAACAAGTAACAAAAGTAAATAAGGTGCAGCAAGGTGGCCCAATCCTTTTGTAGCAAAGGACAAGCCTGGACAAACTCTTATAAGATGTAAAGCGCTCCCGAGGACACATGGGAATATCGTCAAGCTAGTTTTCATCACGTTCATATGATTCGCGTTCGGTACTTTGATAATTTGGTATGTGGGTGGACCGGTGCTTGGGTGCTGCCCTTAATTGGACAAGCATCCCACTTATGATTAACCTCTATTGCAAGCATCCGCAAATACAACAAAAGTATTAAGGTAAACCTAACCATAACATGAAACATATGGATCCAAATCAGCCCCTTACGAAGCAACACATAAACTAGGGTTTAAGCTTCTGTCACTCTAGCAACCCATCATCTACTTATTACTTCCCAATGCCTTCCTCTAGGACCAAATAATGGTGAAGTGTCACGTAGTCGACATTCACATAACACCACTAGAGGAGAGACAACATACATCTCATCAAAATATCGAACGAATACCAAATTCACATGACTACTAATAGCAAGACTTCTCCCATGTCCTCAGGAACAAAAGTAACTACTCACAAAGCATAAACATGTTCATAATCAGAGGGGTATTAATAAGCATATAGGATCTGAACATATGATCTTCCACCAATTAAACCAACTAGCATCAACTACAAGGAGTAATTAACACTACTAGCAACCTACTAGCACCAATCCCGGACTTGGAGACAATAATTGGATACAAGAGATGAACTAGGGTTTTGAGATGAGATGGTGCTGATGAAGTTGTTGATGGAGATTGCTCTCTCCCGATGAGAGGAGCGTTGGTGATGACGATGGCGATGATTTCCCCCTCCGGGAGGGAAGTTTCCTCGATAGAACAGCTGCGCCAGAGCCCTAGATTGGTTCCGCCAAGGTTCTACCTCGTGGCGGCGGAGTTTCGTCCGAGAAGATGGCTTATGATTTTTTTCCCATGGAAAGACTCCATATAGCAGAAGATGGCCACCGGAGGGCCACCAGGGGGCCCACGAGGTAGGGGGCGCGCCCTGGGGGGGTAGGGCGCCCCCCCCACCCTCATGGGAAGGGTGTGGCCCCCCTGGTGAAGTTCTTGCTCTCAGAATTTTTTATATATTTGGAAAACATCTTCCGTGAAGTTTCAGGACTTCTGGAGCTATGCAGAATAGGTCTCTAATATTTGTTCCTTTTCCAGCATAGAATCCCAGCTGCCGGCATTCTCCCTCTTTATGTAAACCTTGTAAAATGATAGAAATAGGCATAAGTATTGTGACATAATGTGTAATAACAGCCCATAATGCAATAAATATCGATATAAAAGCATGATGCAAAATGGACGTATCAGTTGGGTAGTAGACATCAAGCTCTTTTCTGACGCCGTTGTCGGGGAGGTTAGCGCTTGAAGGTATATCTTTAGATATTGCAATCGAATCTTTTTGTCTCTTGTTTTATCACTAGTTTAGTCTATAAAAGAAAATTACAAAAAAATGGAATTAAGGGTGCCTCATATGCTTCATCTTTCTAATGTCTTTCGTGAAAATAAGGATTCTGATTATTGTGCCAAAGTGTTAGAAGAAGAATGTATTAAAATGTTTGGCACTAAATCTTTGGATGATGAGCATGATTTCAATGTTGTTAGTATGAATTCTTTGAATACCCATGATGCTAATGATATGCAAAGCCACAATCTTGGGGAGGCTATGTTTGATGAATATGATATTTAGTCCCCCACGTTTTTATGAGAATATTTATTATGATGATAGCATGCCTCCTATTTATGATGATTATATTGATGAAAGTGGGTTTGGAAGAGTGTCAACTTTAGGAAGTAATGATCCCACTATTTTGGAGGGTGTTGAATCTTATTGTGATAATTATGAAAGTGGATTTGGAGAGGTCATGATTTTATTTAGTGATGATTCCACTATTTCGGAAGAGGTTCCAATTGATTATGTGAACAAAGTTGCTATCTATGATGATTATTATGATGACATGTATGCTATGAAGAATAATGATAACCATGAAACTTGTCATCTTGATTTTAATTTTCAATTGGATTGTGCCTCACATGATAGTTATTTTGTTGAGTTTGCTCGCACTATAATCCATGACAATAAATTTGCTTGTGTGGAGAGTAATAAAATTTCTATCCTTATGCATCATGAAAATAATTCTTTATGTGATAGCTATATTTTTGAATTCATTCATGATGCTACTGAAAATTATTATGAGAGAGGAACATATGCTTTTACATATTGCAATAATATCAAGTTTTCTCTCTACATGTTGAAAATCTTGAAGTTATGCTTGCTTTACCTTCCTAGGCAAGTTGATTCCTGTTCCCACAAGTTGTTTGATCACAAAATACCTATGAATAGGAAGTGGGTTAGACTTAAATGTGCTAGTAATATTATTCATGATGCTCTCTTTATGTTTCAATTCTTATCTTTTATGTGAGCATCATTGAAATCATCATGCCTAGCTAGGGGCGTTAAACGATAGCGCTTGTTGGGAGGCAACCTAATTTTATTTTTGTTCCTTGATTTTTGTTCCTGTTTAGTAATAAATAATCTATCTAGCCTCTGGCTATATGTGGCTTTATGTTTTAATTAGTGTTTGTGCCAAGTAGAACCTTTGGGAAGACTTGGGGAAAGTCTTTGCGATCTTGCTGTAAAAAACAGAAACGTTAGCGCTCATGAGAATTGCTGCCATCTTTTACTGGAGAGTGCTATTTAGTTAATTCTTTTTGCAGATGATTAATAGATAAATTCCTCATGTCCAGCAATTCATTTTAGAATTGTTTGGGTTCCAGAAGTATACGTTTGATCCAGATTACTACAGACTGTTCTGTTTTTGACAGATTCTGTTTTCTATGTGTTATTTGCTTATTTTGATGAATCTATGAGTAGTATCGGAGGGTATGAACCATAGAGAAGTTGGAATACATTATATATTACACCAATATGAATTTAGAATGAGTTCAAAATAGTACCTAAGTGGTGATTTATTTTCTTATACTAACGGAGCTTACGAGTTTTCTGTTAAGTTTTGTGTTGTGGAGTTTTCAAGTTTTGGGTAAAGATTCGATGGACTATGGAATAAGGAGTGGCAAGAGCCTAAGCTTGGGGATGCCCAAGGTACCCCAAGTTAATATTCAAGGACAACAAAAAGCCTAAGATTGGGGATGCCCCGGAAGGCATCCCCTCTTTCATCTTCGTTCATCGGTAACTTTACTTGGAGCTATATTTTTATTCACCACACGATATGTGTTTTGCTTGGAGCGTCATTTTATTTTATTTAGTTTTGCTTGATGTTTTAATAAAATACCAAGATCTGAAATTCTTAAATGTTAGAGAGTCTTCACATAGTTACATAATTATCCAACTACTCATTGATCTTCACTTATATCTTTCGGAGTAGTTTGTCATTTGCTCTAGTGCTTCACTTATATCCTTCTAGAGCACGGCGGTGGTTTTATTTTCAAGAAATATATGAACTCTCATGCTTCACTTATATTATTTTGAGAGTCTTTAGAACAGCATGGTAGTTTGCTTTGGTTATGAAACTAGTCCTAATATGATAGGCATCCAAGAGGGATATAATAAAAACTATCATAAAAAGTGCATTGAATACTATGAGAAGTTTGATACTTGATGATTGTTTTGAGATAGGAAGATGGTGATATTAGAGTCATGCTAGTTGAGTAGTTGTGAATTTGAGAAATACGTGTTCTAAAGTTTGTGATTCCCGTAGCATGCACGTATGGTGAACCGTTATGTGGTGAAGTCGGAGCATGATTTATTTATTGATTGTCTTTCTTATGAGTGGCGGTCGGGGACAAGCGATGGTCTTTTCCTACCAATCTATCCCCCTAGGAGCATGCGTGTAGTACTTTGTTTCGATAACTAATAGACTTTTGCAATAAGTATGTGAGTTCTTTATGACAAATGTTGAGTCCATGGATTATACGCACTCTCACCCTTCCACCATTGCTAGCCTCTCTAGTACCACACAACTTTCGCCGATACCATAAACCCACCATTTACCTTCCTCAAAACAGCCACCATACCTACCTATTATGGCATTTCCATAGCCATTCCGAGATGCCATGCAACTTTCCACCGTTGCGTTTATTATGACACACTCCATCATTGTCATATTGCTTTGCATGATCATTTAGTTGACATCATATTTGTGGCAAAGCCACTGTTCATAATTCTTTCATACATGTCACTCAAGAGTCATTGCACATCTCGGTAGACCGCTAGAGGCATTCATATAGAGTCATATTTTCTTCTAAGTATCAAGTTGTAATTCTTGAAGTTGTAAGTAAATAAAAGTCTGATGGTCATCATTATTAGAGCATTGTCTCATGTGAGGAAAGGATGATGGAGACTATGATTCCCCCACAAGTCGGGATGAGACTCCGGACGAAAAAAAAGAAAAAAAGAGTCCATAAAAAAAGAGAAGGCCCAAAAAAAGAAAAAAAATGTGAGAAAAAGAGAGAAGGGACAACGTTACTATCCTTTTACCACACTTGTGCTTCAAAGTAGCACCATGATCTTCATGATATAGAGTCTCCTATGTTGTCACTTTCATATACTAGTGGGAATCTTTCATTATAGAACTTGGCTTGTATATTCCAATGATGGGCTTCCTCAAAATGCCCTAGGTCTTCGTGAGCAAGCGAGTTGGATGAACACCCACTTAGTTTCTTTTTGAGCTTTCATACACTTATAGCTCTAGTGCATACGTTGCATGGCAATCCCTACTCACTCACATTGATATCTATTGATGGGCATCTTCATAGCCCGTTGATACACCTACTTGATTTGAGACTACCTTTTCCTTTTTGTCTTCTCCACAACCACCATTATATTCCACCTATAGTGCTATGTCCATGGCTCACGCTCATGTATTGCGTGAAGATTGAAAAACTTTGAGAACATCAAAAGTATGAAACAATTGCTTGGCTTGTCATCAGGGTTGTGCATGATTTAAATATTTTGTGTGATGAAGATAGAGCATAGCCAGACTATACGATTTTGTAGGGATAGCTTTCTTTGGCCATGTTATTTTGAGAAGACATGATTGCTTTGTTAGTATGCTTGAAGTATTATTATTTTTATGTCAATATTAAAATTTTGTCTTGAATCTTATGGATCTGAATATTCATGCCACAATAAAGAAGATTACATTGATAAATATGTTAGGTAGCATTCCACATCAAAAATTCTGTTTTTATCATTTACCTACTCGAGGACGAGCAGGAATTAAGCTTGGGGATGCTTGATACGTCTCCAACGTATATATAATTTTTTATTATTCCATGATATTATATTATCAACCTTGGATGTTTTATATGCATTTATATGCTATTTTATATGATTTTTGGGACTAACCTATTAACCTAGAGCCTAGTGCCAGTTTCTGTTTTTCCTTGTTCTTGAGTTTTACAGAAAAGGAATACCAAACTGAGTCCAATTGATGTCCCAATATTTGACGATTTTTATGGACCAAAAGAAGACCCCGGAGTAAAAGAGTTGGGCCATAGGAGTCCCGGGCCGTCCACGAGGGTGCCCCCCCCCCCCAAGCGCGTGGGCTTGCCTCGTGGACGACTCGAGAACCTTCTTGACGTGAGACTGACGCCAAAAATTCCTATAAATACAGAAACCTCCAAAAAATAACCTAGATCGGGAGTTCCGCCGCCAGAAGCCTCCGTAGCCACCGAAACCCAATCTAGACTCGTTCCGGCACCCTGCCGGAGGGGGGAATCCCTCTCCGGAGGCCATCTTCATCATCCCGGATCTCTCCATGACAAGGAGGGAGTAGTTCACCCTCGGGGCTGAGGGTATGTACCAGTAGCTATGTGTTTGATCTTTCTCTCTCTCTCTCTCGTGTTCTTGAGGTGGTACGATCTTGATGTATCGTGAACTTTGCTATTATAGTTGGATCTTATGATGTTTCTCCCCCTCTACTCTCTTGTAATGGATTGAGTTTTCCCTTTGAAGTTATCTTATCGGATTGAGTCTTTAAGGATTTGAGAACACTTTATGTATGTCTTGCATGTGCTTATCTGTGGTGACAATGGGATATCACGTGATCCACTTGATGTGTGTTTTGGTGATCAACTTGCGAGTTCCGTGACCTTGTGAACTTATGCATAGGGGTTGGCACATGTTTTCTTCTTGACTCTCCGGTAGAAACTTTGGGGCACTCTTTGAAGTTCTTTGTGTTGGTTGAATAGATGAATCTGAGATTGTGTGTGGCATATCGTATAATCATACCCACGGATACTTCAGGTGACATTGGAGTATCTAGGTGACATTAGGGTTTTGGTTGATTTGTGTCTTAAGGTGCTATTCTAGTACGAACTCTAGGATAGATTGAACGGAAAGAATAGCTTCATGTTATTTTACTACGGACTCTTGAATAGATCGATCAGAAAGGATAACTTTGAGGTGGTTTCATACCCTATCATAATCTCTTTGTTTGTTCTCCGCTATTAGTGACTTTGGAGTGACTCTTTGTTGCATGTTGAGGGATAGTTATATGATCCAATTATGTTATTATTGTTGAGAGAACTTGCACTAGTGAAAGTATGAACCCTAGGCCTTGTTTCAATGCATTGCAATACCATTTGTGCTCACTTTTATCATTAGTTACCTTGCTGTTTTCATATTTTTCAGATTACAAAAACCTATATCTACCATCCATATTGCACTTGTATCACCATCTCTTTGCCGAACTAGTGCACCTATACAATTTACCATTGTATTGGGTGTGTTGGGGACACAAGAGACTCTTCTGTTATTTGGTTGCAGGGTTGTTTGAGAGAGGCCATCTTCATCCTATGCCTCCCACGGATTGATAAACCTTAGGTCATCCACTTGAGGGAAATTTGCTACTGTCCTACAAACCTCTGCACTTGGAGGCCCAACAACATCTACAAGAAGGTTGTGTAGTAGACATCAAGGTGCGCCCAAGGGGGGGCAATCCTACTCCAAGTAGGTTTGCCCCCCCCCCTTCCTATTCCAAGAAGGAGAAGGAGGAAGGAGGAGGTGGAGAGAAGGAAGGAGAGGGGGGCCATCGCCCCTTCCCCTTGTCCAATTCGGATTGGGGCAAAGGGGGCCGCGCGCCACCTTCTGGCTGCCTCTCTCTTCTCCACTAAGGCCCATAAGGCCCAATAGCTTCCCGGGAGGTTCCGGTAACCCCCAGTACTTCGGTATATGTTCAAAACTTCCTGGAACCCTTCCGGTGTTCGAACATAGTCATCCAATATATCAATCTTTACGTCTCGACCATTTCGAGACTCCTCGTCATGTCCGTGATCATATCAGGTACTCCGAACTACCTTCGGTACATCAAAATACAAAAACTCATAATACCGACTGTCACAGAACTTTAAGCATGCGGACCCTACGGGTTTGAGAACTATGTAGACATGACCGAGACTTGTCTCCGGTCAATAACCAATAGCGGAACCTGGATGCTCATATTGGTTCCTACATATTCTACGAAGATCTTTATCAGTCAAACCGCATAACAACATACATTGTTCCCTTTGTCATCGGTATGTTAATTACTTGCCCGAGATTCGATCGTCAGTATCTCAATACCTAGTTCAATCTCGTTACCGGCAAGTCTCTTTACTCGTTCTGTAATGCAACATCCTGCAACTAACTCATTAGTCACATTGCTTGCAAGGCTTAAAGTGATGTGCATTACCGAGAGGGCCCAAAGATACCTCTGTGACAATCAGAGTGACAAATCCTAATCTCGATCTATGCCAACTCAACAAGTACCATCGGAGACACCTGTAGAGCACCTTTATAATCACCCAGTTACGTTGTGATGTTTGGTAGCACACAAGGTGTTCCTCCGGTAATTGGGAGTTGCATAATATCATAGTCATAGGAACATGTATAAGTCATGAAGAAAGCAATAGCAGTAAACTAAACAATCAAGTGCTAAGCTAACGGAATGGGTCATGTCAATCACATCATTCTCCTAATGATGTGATCTCGTTAATCAAATGACAACTCATGTCTATGGCTAGGAAACTCAACCATCTTTGATCAACGAGCTAGTCAAGTAGAGGTATACTAGTGACACTATGTTTGTCTATGTATTCACACATGTATTATGTTTCCGTTAATACAATTCTAGCATGAATAATAAACAATTATCATGATATGAGGAAATAAATAATAACTTTATTATTGCCTCTAGGGCATATTTTCTTCACAAACAGCCCAGGAAGGTTGTCCTATTGGCGCGTACCAGAAGCTGGAGCGAGCGAGCCAAACATTTTTCCATAGATCGAAATCCCTAGAAGAAGCTGGTATCGGGAAATAGAAGCGAGATTTGCGGATCCACCGAAGCTGGAGGACTAATGAATAGGACCTTAGTATTAGTTGGCCAATATTTCGACGAGGTTGTGGTGCCGGGAATGGCGTATTGGAATAAGGTCTCTCTCGGCCCTCACTACCCTAACGATGTCCCATCTGATGCCGACAAAGAGCCCGTGAGGGTGGGTGTTGTTAAATATGTTGGCTCTCTTCGGAACTTGGTAGTTGGTGTGTCAAGCAAGGGAAGCACTTGATTGGCGCTTGATGTGGTGACTTCAATCTTTTCTTTTAATTTGTTATGTGGCATGATCTGTTTTATTCGACCCTTTGGACTGGTGGTGAACAATTGGAAACTTGCGCTCTGTGGGGTGATGCCCCAATCGATATTCCTTAATGGTTACCAAATCTCATTTCTAGCGGCAACTGGGTGCAGTATTCAAATCCTATCATGCCAATGGCGTTTGTAGGTGTCTCTTTCTCTTAGTGTCGGTTCATGTAATTTTGAAGCTTTCACACAACATACAATCGAAGGAAGAAGACGACTAGTATGGTTTTCAGGGTAATTTTGTTGTTGTTGATCCTTTGGTATCTTCTTTTCTTTTCCATCTTACTGGTTGATGCTTTCATTGATAACTATCAGATATAATATTCCCTTTAGGTGTCTTTTGTAGAAAAACATGTTAATGAAGTTGTTTCTGTGTCATGAGATAAAAACAATGTTAGGGCACACCTCCTCCGTGTGCGCCCGCAGCACCGCCGACACCGGGATGCAGTGCGGGTTAAGGTGCCAGCCGTAGGGAGGTTAATATATAGTCACGACGGCGGCTGGCGGTAATGCCAGTTCCAACACGCTTGGTACATCGGGATGTATGGCCGGACCCATTGCCGGCAACCACTCGCCGCACGCAGCTCCATCTCGGATGCTGACGGGGCAGCAGCGACGGAGGCGGCACGTGGGACAAGCTGGAGCAGGCGTTGAGCTTGCCCTTGCCCTTGCCTAAGAAACTCATGGCTAGGGTTTTGCTATCGCCGGTGAGGGAAGCGAGCGTGGCCAGATTAGGTGGAGGTGTTTAATACGACCGCGGGTGGTGGTTGAGCGGCGAACAGGTGGGGCCGCGGCGGACATCGAGTAGGCGTGCAGCGCGTCCGTCTCATGTCCGTATGGACGCAAATCTGAAGCAAATATGGCCTGAAAAAGCGCCAGACGATAGTGAACGGACTGAAAGCATTGGGCCAGTATTTTCGTCAGTTTGGACGCGAACGGACACACGCGGACAGTTTGAGTAGCTCGCGTGGAGTTTCCCTAATCGCCTCCCTCAGTTTCACGAGTGGTTGCGTGTGCCATTGATGATTGATTAATCAACATAGTTCAAGGCTTCTAGCAGACTGCTCACCTGCACTTATCGGTTTGATTCAGACTATGGCTTTTTTGGGAAACCTTTCCACTTGGTGCGTCGGCCGAACGCTGCGCCGAACACGCGCGCGTCGTTGGATCTGACTTGATTGAGCTGACCAGAGCGACATGCAACCACCCGTGGCTACTTTAAACATGTTCTCGTGCGGACCCCATGAGAAAACCGGCAGTGACCTTAGAGCAACTCCAATGGGGCGATCCATTTCGTCTGTGGCCTTCTGTTTGGGTCGGCGCGGACAGAAAAGGCGGCCCAATGCGTCGACCCAAACGGACGCACGTCCGTTTTTCGTCCGCGGGCGACCCATTCCTGGCCCATTTTTTAGCCTGATTTGCGTCGACGCGGACATGCGACGGACCCGCGCGCACTCGCCTACTCCTGTCCCTGGGTCCGCTGGTTTGTGGCACATTGGCCTCCCCTCCCCCCGGCCAACAAGAAACCCTCGCCCCCGTCTCCTCCGTCACCGACGCCGCCGCCCATTTCTGCCGGCAACTCTTCCAGTTGTGGCCGCCTTCACATCCGCCCAGCAATGCCGCCCCTGCCCCCAGTCGCCCGCCGCCGTTTTGCCGCCGGGGAGAAAACTGGTTCCCGCCGCCGCTTCCCCCACCGCCCAGCCGCCCACGACCAAGAAGACGCCTCGCCGCCCCCGTCACATACGACCGGCACGCTCGTCCGACGCCATCACACTCGTTGGACTTCGGCAGGGCAGCTAGCTGGTCTGTGGGGGCCGTGTCTCCCCTTGCCGGCCGTTTCCTTCTTCGACGCCCGCAAGCTGTTCGACAGTTTGCCAAGGTACAAAACTGGACTCCGCCGATGAGTTCTTTTTCCACAATTTCATTTGCGACTCCGACGAGGAGGAGATATTGGCTGAAGGAAATATGCCCTAGAGGCAATAATAAAGTTATTATTTATTTCCTTATATCATGATAAGTATTTATTATTCATGCTAGAATTGTATTAACCGAAACATAATACATGTGTGAATACATAGACAAACAGAGTGTCACTAGTATGCCTCTACTTGACTAGCTCGTTGATCAAAGATGGTTATGTTTCCTAACCATAGACATGAGTTGTCATTTGATTAACGGGATCACATCATTAGGAGAATGATGTGATTGACTTGACCCATTTCGTTAGCTTAGCACTTGATCGTTTAGTTTGTTGCTATTGCTTTCTTCATGACTTATACATGTTCCTGTGACTATGAGATTATGCAACTCCCGTTTGCCGGAGGAACACTTTGTGTGCTACCAAACGTCACAACGTAACTGGGTGATTATAAATGTGCTCTACAGGTGTCTCCAAAGGTACATGTTGGGTTGGCGTATTTCTAGATTAGGATTTGTCACTCCGATTGTCGGAGAGGTATCTTTGGGCCCTCTCGGTAATGCACATCACTTAAGCCTTGCAAGCAATACAACTAATGAGTTAGTTGCGAGATGATGTATTACGGAACGAGTAAAGAGACTTGCCGATAACGAGATTGAACTAGGTATTGAGATACCGATGATCGAATCTCGGGCAAGTAACATACCAATGACAAAGGGAACAACGTATGTTGTTATGCGGTCTGACCAATAAAGATCTTCATAGAATATGTAGGAGCCAATATGAGCATCCAGGTTCCGCTATTGGTTATTGACCGGAGACGTGTCTCGGTCATGTATACATTGTTCTCGAACCCGTAGGGTCCGCACGCTTAATGTTACGATGACAGTTTCATTATGAGTTTATATATTTTGATGTACCGAAGGTTGTTCGGAGTCCCGGATATGATCACGGACATGACGAGGAGTCTCGAAATGGTCGAGACATAAAGATCGATATATTGGATGGCTATATTCGGACACCGGAAGTGTTTCGGGTGATTTCGGAGAAAACCGGAGTGTCTGAAGGGTTACCGGAACCCCCCGGGGAAGTATTGGGCCTTAGTGGGCCTGAGGGGAGAGAGAGGGCAGCAGCCCAAGAGGTGTTTCCCCCTCCCATGGGGAGTCCGAATTGGACTAGGGGAGGGGGGCGCGGCCCCTCTTTCCCTCTCCCTCTCCCTCTCTTTCCTTCCCCCTTCTCTCTTCCTAGTTGGACTAGGAAAGGGGAGTCCTACTCCTACTAGGAGGAGGACTCCCCCCTCCTTGGCGCGCCCCAAGGGCCGGCCGGCCTCTCCCCCTTGCTCCTTTATATACGGGGGCAGGGGGGCACCCCAAAGACATAACAAGTTGATCTTCGTGATCGTTCTCTTAGCCGTGTGCGGTGCCCCCCTCCACCATAATCCTCGATAATATTGTAGCGGTGCTTAGGCGAAGCCCTGCGATGGTAGAACATCAAGATCGTCACCACGCTGTCGTGCTGACGGAACTCTTCCCTGACACTTTGCTGGATCGGAGTCCGGGGATCGTCATCGAGTTGAACGTGTGCTAGAACTCGGAGGTGCGGTAGTTTCGGTGCTTGATCGGTCGGGCCGTGAACACGTACGACTACATAAACCATGTTGTTATAACGCTTCCGCTTCCGGTCTACGAGGGTACGTAGACAACACTCTCCCCTCTTGTTGTTGTACATCACCATGATCTTGCGTGTGCGTAGGAAATTTTTTGAAATTAGTACGTTCTCCAACAGTGGCATCCGAGCCTAGGTTTTATGTGTTGATGTTATATGCACGAGTAGAACACAAGTGAGTTGTGGGCGATATAAGTCATACTGCTTACCAGCATGTCATACTTTGGTTCGGCGGTATTGTTGGATGAAGCGGCCCGGACTGACATTACGCGTACGCTTACGCGAGACTGGTCCTACCGACGTGCTTTGCACATAGGTGGCTAGCGGTGTCAGTTTCTCCAACTTTAGTTGAACTGAGTGTGGCTACGCCCGGTCCTTGTGAAGGTTAAAACAACACCAACTTGACAAACTATCGTTGTGGTTTTGATGCGTAGGTAAGATTGGTTCTTGCTTAAGCCCGTAGCAGCCACGTAAAACTTGCAACAAACAAAGTAGAGGACGTCTAACTTGTTTTTCAAGGGCATGTTGTGATGTGATATGGTCAAGACATGATGCTAAATTTTATTGTATGAGATGATCATGTTTTGTAACCAAGTTATCGGCAACTGGCAGGATCCATATGGTTGTCGCTTTATTGTATGCAATGCAATCGCCCTGTAATGCTTTACTTTATCACTAAGCGGTAGAGATAGTCGTAGAAGCATAAGATTGGCGAGACGATAACGATGCTACGATGGAGATCAAGGTGTCGCGCCGGTGACGATGGTGATCATGACGATGCTTCGGAGATGGAGATCACAAGCACAAGATGATGATGGCCATATCATATCACTTATATTGATTGCATGTGATGTTTATCTTTTATGCATCTTATCTTGCTTTGATTGACGGTAGCATTATAAGATGATCTCTCACTAAATTTCAAGATAAAAGTGTTCTCCCTGAGTATGCACCGTTGCCAAAGTTCGTCGTGCCCAGACACCACGTGATGATCGGGTGTGATAAGCTCTACGTCCATCTACAATGGGTGCAAGCCAGTTTTGCACACGCAGAATACTCAGGTTAAACTTGACGAGCCTAGCATATGCAAATATGGCCTCGGAACACTGAGACCGAAAGGTCGAGCGTGAATCATATAGTAGATATGATCAACATAGCGATGTTCACCATTGAAAACTACTCCATTTCACGTGATGATCGGTTATGGTTTAGTTTATTTGGATCACGTGATCACTTAGATGATTAGAGGGATGTCAATCTAAGTGGGAGTTCTTAAGTAATATGATTAATTGAACTTTAATTTATCATGAACTTAGTCCTGGTAGTATTAGCATATCTATGTTGTAGATCAATAGCTCGCATTTAGCTCCCCTGTTTTATTTTGATATGTTCCTAGAGAAAACTAAGTTGAAAGATGTTAGTAGCAATGATGCGGATTGGATCCGTGATCTGAGGTTTATCCTCATTGCTGCACAGAAGAATTATGTCCTTGATGCACCTATTGCAGGAGCAGATGCAGATGTTATGAACATTTGGCTAGCTCAATATGATGACTACTTGATAGTTTAGTGCACCATGCTTAAACGGCTTAGAATCGGGACTTCAAAGACGTTTTGAACGTCATGGACCATATGAGATGTTCCAGGAGTTGAAGTTAATATTTCAAGCAAATACCCGAGTTGAGAGATATGAAGTCTCCAACAAGTTCTATAGCTAAAAGATGGAGGAGAATAGCTCAAGGAGTGAGCATGTGCTCAGATTGTCTGGGTACTACAATCGCTTGAATCAAGTGGGAGTTAATCTTCCAGATAAAATAGTGATTGACAGAATTCTCTAGTCACCATCACCAAGTTAGTAGAACTTCGTGATGAACTGTGATATGCAAGGGATAACGGAAACGATTCCCAAGCTCTTCGTAATGCTGAAATCGACGAAGGTAGAAATCAAGAAAAATATCAAGTGTTGATGGTAGACAAGGCCACTAGTTTCAAGAAAAGGGCAAAGGGAAGAAGGGGAACTTCAAGAAGAACGGCAAGCAAGTTGCTGCTCAAGTGAAGAAGCCCAAGTCTGAACCTAAGCCTGAGACTAAGTGCTTCTACTGCAAAGGGACTGGTCATTGGAAGCGAAACTGCCCCAAGTATTTGGCGAATAAGAAGGATGGCAAAGTGAACAAAGGTATATTTGATATACAGATTATTGATGTGTATTTTACTAGTGTTCGTAGCAACCCCTCGGTATTTGATACTGGTTCAGTTGCTAAGAGTAGTAACTCGAAACGGGAGTTGCAGAATGAACAGAGACTAGTTAAGGGTGAAGTGACGATGTGTGTTGGAAGTGGTTCCAAGATTGATATGATCATCATCGCACACTCCATATACTTTCGAGATTAGTGTTAAACCTAAATAAGTGTTATTTGGTGTTTGCATTGAGCATGAATATGATTTGATCATGTTTATTGCAATACGGTTATTCATTTAAGTAAGAGAATAAATTGTTATTTTGTTTACATATATGGTTACACACCCAATGAAAATGGTTTGTTGGATCTCGATCGTAGTGATATACATATTCATAATATTGAAACCAAAAGATGCAAAGTTAATAATGATAGTGCAACTTATTTGTGGCACTGCCGTTTAGGTCATATTGGTGTAAAGCGCATGAAGAAACTCCATGCTGATGGACTTTTGGAATCACTTCATTATGAATCAGTTGATGCTTGCGAACCATGCCTCATGGGCAAGATGACTAAGACTTCGTTCTCTGGAACAATGCAGCAAGCAACAGATTTGTTGGAAATCATGCATACTGATGTATGTGGTCCAATGAATATTGAAGCTCGCGGCAGGTATCATTATTTTCTGATCTTCACAGATGATTTGAGCAGATACGAGTATATCTACTTGATGAAACACAAGTCTGAAACATTAGAAAAGTCAAAGAATTTCAGAGTGAAGTGGAGAATCATCGTAACAAAATAAAAGTTTCTACGATATGATCGCAGAAGTAAAATATTTGAGTTACGAGTTTGGCCTTCAGCTAAAACAATGTGAAATAGTTTGACTACTCACGCCACCTCGAACACCACAGTGTAATGGTGTGTCCGAACGTCGTAACCGTGCTTTATTAGATATGGTGCGATCTATGATGTCTCTTAACGATTTACCACTATCGTTTTGGGGTTATGCATTAGAGACAGCTGCATTCACGTTAAATAGGGCACCATCTAAATCCGTTGAGACGACACCGTATGAACTATGGTTTGGCAAGAAACCTAGGCTGTCGCTTCTTAAAGTTTGGGACTGTGATGCTTATGTGAAAAAGTTTCAACATGGTAAGCTCGAACCCAAATCGGAGAAGTAAATCTTCATAGGATACCCAAAAGAAACTGTTGGGTACACCTTCTATCACAGATCCGAAGGCAAGACATTCGTTGCTGAGAATGGATCCTTTTTAGAGAAGGAGTTTCTCTCGAAAGAAGTGAGTGGGAGGAAAGTGGAACTTGATAAGGTAACTGTACCTTCTCCCGAATTGGAAAATAATTCATCACAGAAATCAGTTCTAGTAATGTCTACACCAACAAGAGAGGAAGTTAATGATGATGATCATGAAACTTCAGATCAAGTTACTACAGAACTTCGTAGATCAACTAGAGTGAGATACGCACCAGAGTGGTACGGTAATCCTGTTCTGGAGGTCATGTTACTTGACCATGACGAACCTACGAACTATGAGGAAGCGATGATGAGCCCAGATTACGCAAAATGGTTTAAGGCCATGAAATCTGAGATGGGATCCATATATATAAGAACAAAGTATGGACTTTGATTGACTTGCCCATTGATCGGCGAGCCATTGAGATTAAATGGATCTTCAAGAGGAAGACAGACGTTGATAGTAGTGTTACTATCTAGAAAGCTAGAATTGTCGCAAAAAGGTTTTCGACAAGTTCAAGGTGTTGACTACGATGAGAGTTTCTCACTCGTATCTATGCTTAAGTCTATCCGAATCACGTTAGAAATTGCCGCATTTTATGAAATCTGGCAAATAGATAAACAAAAATGCATTCCTTGGTGGATTTATTAAAGAAGAGTTGTATATGATGCAACCAGAAGGTTTTGTCAATCCTAAAGGTACTAACAAAATATGCAAGCTCCAGTGATCCATCTATGGACTGGTGCAAGCATCTCAGAGTTGGAATATACGTTTTGATAAGTTGATCAAAGCATATAGTTTTATACAGACTTGTGGTGAAGCCTGTATTTATAAGAAAGTGAGTGGGAGCACTACAGCATTTCTGATAAGTATATGTGAATGACATATTGTTGATCGGAGATAATGTAGAATTATTCTGAAAAGCATAAAGGAATGTTTGAAAGGAGTTTTTCAAAGAAAGACCTCGGTGAAGCTGCTTACATATTGAGCATCAAGATCTATAGAGATAGATCAAGACGCTTGATAAGTTTTTCAATGAGTACATACCTTGACAAGATTTTGAAGTAGTTCAAAATGGAACAGTCAAAAAGGAGTTCTTACCTGTGTTACAAGGTGTGAAGTTGAGTAAGACTCAAAACCCGACCACGACAGAAGATAGAGAGAGAATGAAAGTCATTCCCTATGCCTCAGCCATAGGTTCTATAAAGTATGACATGCTGTGTACCAGACCTATTGTATACCCTGCCCTGAGTTTGGCAAGGGAATACAATAGTGATCTAGGAGTAGATCACTGGACATTGGTCAAAATTATCCTTAGTGGAATAAGGATATGTTTCTCGATTATGGAGGTGACAAAAGGTTCGTCGTAAAGGGTTACGTCGATGCAAGTTTTGACACTGATCCAGATGACTCTAAGTCTCAATCTGGATACATATTGAAAGTGGGAGCAATTAGCTAGAGTAGCTTCGTGCAAAGCATTGTTGACATAGAAATTTGCAAAATACGTACGGATCTGAATGTGGCGGACCCACTGACTAAATTTCTCTCACAAGCAAAACATGATCACACCTTAGTACTCTTTGGGTGTTAATCACATAGCAATGTGAACTAGACTATTGACTCTAGTAAACCCTTTGGGTGTTGGTCACATGTCGATGTGAACTATGGGTGTTAATCACATGGTGATGTGAACTATTGGTATTAAATCACATGGCGATGTGAACTAGATTATTGACTCTAGTGCAAGTGGGAGACTGAAGGAAATATGCCCTAGAGGCAATAATAAAGTTATTATTTATTTCCTTATATCATGATAAATGTTTATTATTCATGCTAGAATTGTATTAACTGGAAACATAATACATGTGTGAATACATAGACAAACAGAGTGTCACTAGTATGCCTCTACTTGACTAGCTCATTGATCAAAGATGGTTATGTTTCCTAACCATAGACATGAGTTGTCATTTGATTAACGAGATCACATCATTAGGAGAATGATGTGATAGACTTGACCCATTTCGTTAGCTTAGCACTTGATCATTTAGTTTGTTGCTATTACTTTCTTCATGACTTATAAATGTTCCTCTGACTATGAGATTATGCAACTCCCGTTTGCCGGAGGAACACTTTGTGTGCTACCAAATGTCACAACGTAACTGGGTGATTATAAAGGTGCTCTACAGGTGTCTCCAAAGGTACATGTTGGGTTGGCATATTTCGAGATTAGGATTTGTCACTCCGATTGTCGGAGAGGTATCTCTGGGCCCTCTCGGTAATGCACATCACTTAAGCCTTGCAAGCAATGCAACTAATGAGTTAGTTGCGAGATGATGTATTACGGAACGAGTAAAGAGACTTGCCGATAACGAGATTGAACTAGGTATTGAGATACCGATGATTGAATCTCGGGCAAGTAACATACCGATGACAAAGGGAACAACGTATGTTGTTATGCGGTCTGATCGATAAAGATCTTAATAGAATATGTGGGAGCCAATATGAGCATCCAGGTTCCACTATTGGTTATTGACCGGAGACGTGTCTCGGTCATGTCTACATTGTTCTCAAACCCATAGGGTCCGCACGCTTAACGCTACGATGACAGTTTCATTATGAGTTTATAAATTTTGATGTACCGAAGGTTGTTCGGAGTCCCGGATATGATCACGGACATGACGAGGAGTCTCGAAATGGTCGAGACATAAAGATCTATATATTGGACGGCTATATTCGGACACCGGAAGTGTTTCGGGTGATTTCGGAGAAAATCGGAGTGCGGGAAGGGTTACCGGAACCCCCCGGGGAAGTATTGGACCTTAGTGGGCCTGAGGGGAGAGAGAGGGCAGCAGCCCAGGAGGTGGCGCGCCCCCTCCCATGGGAGTCCGAATTGGACTAGGGGAGGGGGCGCGGCCCCTCTTTCCCTCTCCCTCTCCCTCTCTTTACTTCCCCCTTCTCTCTTCCTAGTTGGACTAGGAAAGGGGAGTCCTACTCCTACTAGGAGGAGGACTCCCCCCTCCTTGGCGCGCCCCAAGGGCCGGCCGGCCTCTCCCCCTTGCTCCTTTATATACGGGGGCAGGGGGCACCCCAAAGACATAACAAGTTGATCTTCGTGATCGTTCTCTTAGCCGTGTGTGGTGCCCCCCTCCACCATAATCCTCGATAATATTGTAGCGGTGCTTAGGCGAAGCCCTGCGACGGTAGAACATCAAGATCGTCACCACGCCATCGTGCTGACGGAACTCTTCCCCGACACTTTGCTGGATCGGAGTCCGGGGATCGTCATCGAGCTGAACGTGTGCTAGAACTCGGAGGTGCCGTAGTTTCGGTGCTTGATCCGTCGGGCCGTGAAGACGTATGACTACATCAACCGCGTTGTTATAACGCTTCCGCTTCCGGTCTACGAGGGTACGTAGACAACACTCTCCCCTCTCGTTGTTGTACATCACCATGATCTTGCGTGTGCGTAGGAAATTTTTTGAAATTACTACGTTCTCCAACATTGGTTGTCGTGTTGGTCCATCACCACCTCAACAACTAGCAGTCATTGTTCCGTGGCTCCATTCCGGGCCACCTTCTGGTGTTGAATTGTAACCGGGGAGAGCAGGCATTTCCTTCTCTGGAAGGACTACTTTGATACAACAAACCCGTTGTTCAAACATCACAAATTCCGCCGCTGGTTCCGTATGAGTAGGCATGTTTTCAACCGTATTAGAGAGGGAGTGGTCGGCTATGATGACTACTTCGAGTGCAAAGAGGATGCCGTCGGCAAGATTGGTTTCTCCTCTTATCAGAAATGCACTGCCGTCATCCGAATGCTTGCATACGGAGTTCCCGGTGATCTCATTGACAAGTACGTCCGTATGAGCGAGTATACATGCCTAGAGTCCATGTATAAGTTCTGCAAGGTTGTGATCGCTGTGTTTGGCCCTGAGTACTTGAGAGAGCCGACAGCTGAAGATACAGCCCATTTGTTGGCGATGAATGCTAGCAAGGGCTTCCCGGGGATGCTTGGCAGCATAGATTGCATGCACTGGGAGTGGAAGAACTGCCCTTCTGCTTGGCAAGGGAAGTATAAGGGACATGTCAGGGCTTACACTGTCATACTAGAGGCCGTGGCGTCTCAAGATCTCTGGATCTGGCACTCTTTCTTTGGCATGGCTGGATCACACAATGATATCGACGTGCTTCAGCGCTCACCGGTGTTTGCTAGGCTTGTCGAAGGCAATAGCCCACCGGTGAACTTTACTGTCAACGGCCACAACTACGACAAAGGGTATTATTTGGGTGACGGTATCTATCCTTAGAGGACCACTATTGTAAAGACAATACCCAACCCCGTCGGAGAGAAAAGGAAAAGATTTGCCCAAGAGCAAGAGAGTGCTAGAAAGGATGTCGAGCGTGCCTTTGGTGTTTTGCAATCTCGATGGGGCATCGTTCGGTATCCTGCTAATACTTGGAGCGCGCAGAAACTATGGGAGGTGATGACTGCTTGTGTGATCATGCACAATATGATCGTAGAAGACGAGCGTCCGGAACGTCTATATGATCAAGGCTTTCACTTTCAGGGTGAGAATGTTGTGCCTGAGCATGAAGTAGCGGCAACATTTGAGCAATTCACTCAGTTTCATGAAGACATGCGTGATTGGGAAACTCACGTGCAACTGCAAAATGATTTGGTTGAGCATATGTGGACTCATCTTGGCAACCAATAGATGTATCTACTTTTATTCGTTTGCAAAACTATGTGAAACATTTTTATTTTTATTTGGCCTGTAAAACTATACTATTCATTTGGGCGGCTAAACTATTTTGCTTGTTAAATTTTCATTTCACAATATGTTGAATGCAATGTAAAATTGGGTGGCCAGCCGGCCACGTCTGCACATATGGGTCGGCATGTTGGGCGCGCTGCCGACCCATATAAAAAACAGGACGGACGTCGGGCGGGTGGCCGACCCAAACGGACAAAATGCGGATGAAATCGTCATCCGTTTGGGTTGGCCCATTGGAGTTGCTCTTATCTTCTCGTTCCCATCCCCTTGCATCTTTTCCACCGCTCAACTCTCCCTGCCTTCTCTCTTTGTGTTTCTTTTCTCCATCACCACTTCCAGGAAGTGCGGAGCCTTGGTGATGCGCTGGAGCTGCAACCAACGACGTGCTCGAGCAGCAATCGGTGGCGCACTGGAGCTGCGCGGTGCTTAGCTGCGGCAATGCGCTGGTGTTGCGGCCGGCGGCGTGCTCAGCTCCCCTACATCCAGCGTGCTAGGAACCCACCCCCACCCCTGGTTTCACTCCAGCTATCCGGCGCTACCCTCGTACCATTTGCTACAACCGGTGTTTTGGTTTGCTGGAAGCAGCTCCATTTCTTGCTACAACCACTGTCTTTTGCTTTTGCTGGAAGAACACCCAATTTTGCATTTTTTTTTCTACCAATGGCATTTCGCTTTGCTGGAAGCGGCTTCATTTTTTGCTACAACCACTATTTTTTGCTTTGTTGGAAGAACACCCAATTTTGCATTTTTGCTACCAATGGTGTTTTGGTTTGCTGGAAGCAGCTCTAATTTTTGCTACAACCACTGTTTTCTACTTTGTTTGAAGAACTCTCAATTTTGCATTTTTGCTACCAATGGAGTTTTGGTTTGCTGGAACCTGTTTCGATTTTTTCTACCACCGTTGTTTTGGTTTTTGATAGAATATCACCCTATTTTTGTTGGAAGATTTTTTGCTACAACCACTCACCCGAATGCTACAACCGGCAGCTTTTTTTCTACTATCGGCAAACGGCTGAGTTGTGACGGCAAAGGCAGGGGCCTGTTTATTTGCATCAATCAATGAGAACCACATATACTTTCGGCGGCGGCGTGGGGTTTTTTTGCAGCAACCGGCATGACAACGAGCTACGTGGACGTTTCTGCATGCGGTAACGAGGAGGACGGTACCAGTGGCGGCGCGAGTCGGCAGCGACAGCGAGGGCGGCGACCGACGGCGAGGGCGGCGATCGGCAGTGAGGGAAGACGAGGAGGCGAGGCGGTCGGTGTGTGCGGGGGCGGTGCTCTTTTTCCTCTCCTTTTTCCTTGTGCAGGAGGTTGAAGATGAGGGAAGGACGGGAACAGTTCCAGATCTGACGGTTGTGCTTGTGCTAATCAAATGGCCAAGGGCTGACCGGCCGAAAAGTTAGGCCGGCGCGCCGGCGCCTAGCATTACCCCTTTTTTTAAGGAAACTATGACTATTTTCCACCGTGTTGCAGACAAACTACTGGACCACGACTGATTATTCTGACGGGCGAGTGATGACACAAGTCTATCGCCACCACCTTTCCTCTTTCCAAACCCTCGCTCCACCAGCCAGCTGACCTACGATGCCCCCAGGAGGAGGAGGAGGAGGCGAGCAAGGATTCATGGAGCGGGGCCACCCACCGGCACTGGCCTCGAGGAGGCCCCATCCCGTTCGCCGCCGACGCCTGACCTCGCCGTCAGCCCCGTCGCCTCTAAGGTGCATTCCTCACCACTTGTACTCTTCGGTCCATGAAATGTGAGTGATAACCACAGAAATATCTCTACCATATGTCTAGAACAAGGAGATGAATAGGGAGGATGGGCAACAGGAGGAGGAGGAGGAGCCCCCGGCGATCTTCCCGGAGGACGTTCTCACTGAGATCCTGTCGCGGGTGCTCTACATCTCGCTGTGCCGCTTCAAGTGCGTGTCGACAGAGTGGCTTGCCCTCTGCTCCGGCTCCAGCGTCCGCAAGAGGTCGCCGCAGGCCATGTCCGGCTTCTTCTACAAGGACCACAATTGGCGCTTCCATAATTTTTCCGGGAAAGGTCCTCCCATGGTCGACCCTGACCTCCCCTTCTTACGGAGCAGCGACCAACATTTCAGCGTCACGCAGTGCAGCACCAGCCTTCTCCTCTGCAAATGCTGGAAACCTCCCTATCCTAAGGACCACCGTTGGAATTTTTGTCTGAATCCAGGACCAGTGCAATGTTTCAAATGTCAAGAGCCTAAGGAATTTGATTACGTTGTCTGCAATCCTGCCACCCATTAGTGGACTGTGTTGCCTTGTATAGAATTCCCTCCTATGGAATTGCGCGACCGCCTGAAAAAGGTCGCCCCTCAAAACCAAGACTTCCAAATCCTGAAATACCTTTGTTTGCGTTCTCGCCTAGGTAGTTACTTTTTGGGTTTTGACCTGGCCATTCCTTCCCGCTTTGTGGTGTTTGTGCACCTGGGCGCATTTCGTGGCCTGTCCACGGAAATGACCTACTCATCGGAAAACGGAGGATGGACTTCGATGCAGAGTCGGTGCTTCAATGTCGATGTAAAACCGTTTAGTAATTTAGAAAGCAGTCAAAGCACCTTCTTGAGTGGTAGTATGCATGTCTTTACTTGTTATTCGACAATAGTCACACTGGACATGGAAAGGAATGCTTGGGGGAAATTATAATGCCACCTGGCATGACAAACAACAGTGGCAATGCTTCCATTGGGCAGTCTCGGGGACGATTGTATGCTTGGCATATGGAGAATCAAGATGATTGCAAACTCTCTGTTTGGGTTCTTGAGGACTATGATAGTGGACAGTGGACGCTAAAGTGTACCATCAGCTGTTTTGAACTGTTTGGAAAGGATTATCGTGAAAACGGCAAGTCCTACTCGATGTTTGCAATTCATCCAGAACATAATTTGATTTACCTTACTGACGGTAAGGAGAAGGTACTATCATACGACATGGATGATCAGAAAGTGCATGTTATATGCACTTCTGGAGAATTCTTGGAAGGTCTGCCTTACACTCCATGTTTCGCGGAATGGACATCAAATGGTCGGTAAAGGCTTACATACTTAGCATTCCTCCGATGTCCTAGTAAACATCAGTTGTTGGATATATGCCAAATCTTCTGTTGGACATGTCTGTTGGATACACGCACTCATGGGTGCATGCCGTTTTGTTGCTTTGAACAATGCTGGCTAGCCATGAAGAATTTGTAACTGATCCTCCGATGGGAATGTTTAATTATATATAAGAATGAACCTGGTTAGCCATGAAGAATTTGTAACTGATCCTCTAATATGAATGCTTAGTTATAGGAATGAACCTTGTCACTTGATATATTTGTTTCATGTAATAATTATTGATGCCACTCTTTTAGCTCCTCGTCTGGGGCAAATGTGAGATAATATATTATCTGTGTTTGAGATGTTTGGTTTCCTACCAGCATATCTTTTGGTATGCATTTTGCTATCCACCAAAAAGCGGACGAAATTGTCATCCATTTGGGTCGGCCCGTTGGAGTTGCTCTTATCTTCTCGTTCCCATCCCCTTGCATCTTTTCCACCGCTCAACTCTCCCTGCCTTCTCTCTCTGCATTTTTTTGTCCATCACCACTTCCAGGAAGTGCGGAGCCGCGTTGATGCGCTAGAGCTGCAACCAACGACGTGCTCGAGCAGCAATCGGTGGCGCACTGGAGCTGCGCGGTGCTTAGCTGCAGCAATGCGCTGGTGTTGCGCCTGGCGGCGTGCTCAGCTCCCCTACATCAAGCATGCTAGGAGCCCACCCCCACCCCTGGTTTCACTCCGGCTAGCCGGCGCTACCCTCGTTCCAGTTGCTACAACCGGCGTTTTGGTTTGCTGGATGCAGCTCCATTTCTTGCTACAACCATTGTCTTTTGCTTTTGCTGGAAGAACACCCAATTTTGCGTTTTTGCTACCAATGGCATTTTTCTTTGCTGGAAGCGGCTTCATTTTTTGCTACAACCACTATTTTTTGCTTTGCTGGAAGAACACCCAATTTTGCATTTTTGCTACCAATGGGGTTTTGGTTTGCTGGAAGCAGCTCTAATTTTTGCTACAACCACCGTTTTCTGCTTTGTTTGAAGAACTCTCGATTTTGCATTTTTGCTACCAATGGAGTTTTGGTTTGCTGGAACCTGTTTCGATTTTTGCTACCACCGTTGTTTTGGTTTTTGATAGAATATCACCCTATTTTTGCTGGAAGATTTTTTGCTACAACCACTCACCTGAATGCTACAACCGGCAGCTTTTTTGCTACTATCGGCAAACCGCTGAGTTGTGATGGCAAAGGCAGGGGCATGTTTATTTGCATCAATCAATGAGAACCACAGATACTTTCGACGGTGGTGTGGGCTTTTTTTTTGCTGCAACCGGCACGACAACGAGCTACGTGGACGTTTCTGCATGCGGTGACGAGGAGGACGGTACCAGCGGCGGCGACCGACGGGGAGGGCGGCGACCGGCGGTGAGGAAAGACGAGGAGGCGAGGCGGTCGACGTGTGCGGGGGCGGTGCTCTTTTTCCTCTCCTTTTTCCTTGTGCAGGAGGTTGAAGATGAGGGAAGGACGGAAACAGTTCCAGATCTGACGGTTGTGCTTGTGCTAATCAAATGGCCAAGGGCAGACCGGTCGAAAAGTTAGGCCGGCGCGCCGGCGCCTAGCATTACCCCTTTTTTAAGGAAACTATGACTATTTTCCACCGTGTTGCAGACGAACTACTGGACCACGACTGATTATTCTGACGGACGAGTGATGACACAAGTCTATCGCCACCACCTTTCCTCTTCCCAAACCCTCGCTCCACCAGCCAGCTGACCTGCGATGCCCCCAGGAGGAGGAGGAGGAGGAGGAGGCGAGCAAGGATTCATGGAGCGGGGCCACCCACCGGCGCTGGCCTCGAGGAGGCCCCATCCTGTTCACCGCTGACGCCTGACCTCGCCGTCAGCCCCGTCGCCTCTGAGGTGCATTCCTCACCACTTGTACTCTTCGGTCCATGAAATGTGAGTGATAACCACAGAAATATCTCTACCATATGTCTAGAACAAGGAGATTAATAGGGAGGATGTGCAGGAGGAGGAGGAGGAGGATCCCCCGGCGATCTTCCCGGAGGACGTTCTCACCGAGATCCTGTTGCGGGTGCTCTACATCTTGCTATGCCGCTTCAAGTGTGTGTCGACAGAGTGGCTTGCCCTCTGCTCTGGCTCCAGCGTCCGCAAGAGGTCGCCGCAGGCCATGTCCGGCTTCTTCTACAAGGACCACAATTGGCGCTTCCATAATTTTTCCGGGAAAGGTCCTCCCATGGTCGACGCTGACCTCCCCTTCTTACGGAGCAGCTACCAACATTTCAGCGTCACGCAATGCAGCACCAGCCTTCCCCTCTGCAAATGCTGGAAACCTCCCTATCCTAAGGACCACTGTTGGAATTTTTGTCTGAATCCAGGACCAGGGCAATGTTTCAAATGTCGAGAGCCTAAGGAATTTGATTACATTGTCTGCAATCCTGCCACCCATTAGTGGACTGTGTTGCCTTGTATAGAATTCCCTCCTATGGAATTGCGCGACCGCCTGAAAAAGGTCGCCCCTCAAAACCAAGACTTCCAAATCCTGAAATACCTTTGTTTGCGTTCTCGCCTAGGTAGTTACTTTTTGGGTTTTGACCTGGCCATTCCTTCCCGCTTTGTGGTGTTTGTGCACCTGGGCGCATTTCGTGGCCTGTCCACGGAAATGACCTACTCATCGGAAAACGGAGGATGGACTTTGATGCAGAGTCGGTGCTTCAATGTCGATGTAAAACCGTTTAGTAATTTAGAAAGCAGTCAAAGCACCTTCTTGAGTGGCAGTATGCATTTCTTTACTTGTTATTCGACAATAGTCACACTGGACATGGAAAGGAATGCTTGGGGGAAATTATAATGCCACCTGGCATGGCAAACAACGGTGGCGATGCTTCCATTGGGCAGTCTCGGGGACGATTGTATGCTTGGCATATAGAGAATCAAGATGATTGCCAACTCTTTGTTTGGGTTCTTGAGGACTATGATAGTGGACAGTGGATGCTAAAGTGTACCATCAACTGTTTTTGAACTGTTTGGAAAGGATTGTCGTGAAAACGGCAAGTCCTACTCAATGTTTGCAATTCATCCAGAACATAATTTGATTTACCTTACTGACGGTAAGGAGAAGGTATTATCATATGACATGGATGATCAGAAAGTGCATGTTATATGCACTTTTGGAGAATTCTTGGAAGGTCTGCCTTACACTCCATGTTTCGCGGAATGGACATCAAATGGTCAGTAAAGGCTTACATACTTAACATTCCTCCGGTGTCCTAGTAAACATCAGTTGTTGGATATATGCCAAATCTTCTGTTTGACATGTCTGTTGGATACACGCACTCATGGGTGCATGTCGTTCTGTTGCTTTGAACAATGCTGGCTAGCCATGAAGAATTTGTAACTGATCCTCCGATGGGAATGTTTAATTATATATAAGAATGAACCTGGTTAACCATGAAGAATTTGTAACTGATCCTCTAATATGAATGCTTAGCTATAGGAATGAACCTTGTCACTTGATATATTTGTTTCATGTAATAATTATTGATGTCACTCTTTTAGCTCCTCGTCTGGGGCAAATGTGAGATAATATATTATTTGTGTTTGAGATGTTTGGTTTCCTGCCAGCATATCTTTTGCTATGCATTTTGCTATCCACCAATCTTAAATATTGATCTTGCCTTGCTTTTATGTTATCTCCTTCTAGCTTGGCTTTTACATTTATGTTAGAGCACATACAATGGGTATAAAAAAGCTTTGTTTCCTTTTATGAAACTTGCATGGTCTTTGGTTGATGGTATCATACAATCTGCAGCTCTACAAACCTACTAGAGAACATAGTTTGTGTGTTCATGTGTTTGTAGTTGATACTGAGGTCGTACCCTTCAAATTCGTGGCTCGTCATTTTAACTAGTTCTCCACTAGTGTATTTTCAATTATTGGTCTGATTGAGCTGTGTCCATGACCATTTTGTTTCTGTTCCTTAATTCTAGTTGGCAGAGGCAGTGCTATATTGGGGCCAGGGGGGCGCTGCCACCCCCCCCCCCCCATCCTTTGACCAATTTCTGAAGAAAAAAATTAGGAAGACTTAGATTAAAACATTTTTAGCATTTGGCCCCCTAGACACTGATCATTTGTGTCCCCCCCCCCCCACACACACACACACCCAGAGTTTTTCAGCTAGCTCCGCCACTGCTGGTTGGGCTGTTGAATTTGGGTTCTCCAGATCAAGAATGGCAGGCTGACAAGTTCTAGGGATGGTCCGGCTCCTAGAGCCGCCGTAATAAAAAGGTGGCTCATTCTTTGATCTGTGTTGAAAGGGAAAACAAGAGAACAATCGAGAGAGCCTCAGCACAGATGTAAAAGTGAATAAATGTCATTTCATTAGATGATTGTAGGTATTTATACAGGCAGAAGGGATGCATCGAAGAGGCATCCGTTCGGGAGAGATGTCAGGAACCGACGCGACAGTTGCCAACGCAAACTGGCTGCGGTTGGTACAAGGGGAGATTCCCCCATAATTAACACAAGTTTAATTGAGCTTTAACACTCCCCCTAATCTACACTTGTCCATGTAATATCATCATCTTGAAAAAGTCTCCTCCAAAAACCCTGTGGGAAAAATGTGAGGAGTATACTGTTTGATATGTTGCTAAACTCCTTCAAACCTAGTGGGGAAAATAAGGAGAAAATGATGCAACATATAATGGTTATTGTCTCTTTTAACTCAATACGAGAAAACTCGTAGAGTTTAGAGAACAATAAATATGTCGTATATACTTTCCCAAAAACCCCGGTGGGGAAAACAGAAAGTATGACATATGATCTCATGTTGATATTACCTCATTAAAAACCTTTATGAGAACCTGTATAGTAAACTCATGAAGGGAAAAAGAGTATAATATGATGCATTGAACAGGAACAATTTAGGAGGATACTCCCCCTGATTCTTGCATATTCCGAAGTCGTCATATACCAATTCCATGAACGTATCTTTGGAATGTAGAAGCTGGTAGAGACTTGGTGAGCAAATCATTCACATGATTGACTTGCAAGATATGCAATATAACAATATTGCTAATTACGTAACCTATTTGCATCCGGGCAACACAAGCAACATTATCTTTGAGATAATGGTTGGTGGATGTAGCCATGAGGTCTGTTTGGAAGACTCTTCATGAGAGGGCTACCACACCTAGTATGAACACTAAGCTTGTCTACGATCTGACATAGTGGGGATCTAATCGATGTATCCAATGATATCGGTGTTCACATTTCTGTGAAACTGAAAAACCAGGACAAGATGTTTGATGCCTTTGGAGATATCAATATATATTCTTGAGTCCCAACCAATTGTGTTTGGTGGATCCAATGGCATTATGGAACGTTGAGTCCCAATATCTCATTTCCATCATCTCTTGGTCTAAATAGATCTTTCTCTACGTCTAGAGAATGAACTACCATGAGAGTTATGGATGGATAAGATTTGTCCACAATGAATTTCTCCAATATATTTTGGATATAGACAACATAGTATACCATAATGTATGAATGAAGGTGCTCAAGTTGTAGTAACGAGCGGTATTCTGGTTTACCCAAATCCTTCATTTTAAACTCCGTCATTTAGATGATTACATGTGTCGTCATTGCAGACACACAAACATGGATAATCATCATTGTAGGAGTAATCCTTGTGAATAAGGAACTCACTACATCGGTTGTACCAAATGTACCGGTGATAATAATAAGTCATATGGTGACTTATTGATTTTACACAATGTATGTTGCATTTTGTACTTCGATTCAGAATTGAGACTCCGTCGGAAATCAATCATATATGTTTGAATCTAGTGATCCACATGGACATGTGATCACTACATCTATCAACTGCAGAGATAGATGATTTTGAACTGCCAATGATATAAGTTATCGGAATGAGATTCCACCTCTGGAGAATAGTTGGGTATCTGCATGAACCCTTGTGCTACAATACTTGCTCTATGTTTCACCACCTTTTCGTTCTCAATTTTGTTTCCAGAAGAAAACTGGTGTTGGTATTGCTTATGAATACCTTCCCATTATTGAGCAAGATCATTTCTACCTAGATTATACCCTTTGCTTGAGTTCAGTCCGAGTGTTGTTCACACTTTGCCATGGCCATGGTCTTTGGATCTGAATCATTTGAAAGGTTTTTGCAATCTAGTTGAGAAATGTATGTCGACATTTGTAGACTTCCGTTATATCTTTCTCCAGAATCTATATATCAATATAGAGTTGATAGAAACATCATTACCCATGGTGACTGTTCGCCATTTCCCAATGCGATTGAGTCGGGTATTCCGATGACCCGGTCATTATGTGCACTATGACCTGGGTTGGTGGAGGTTTCCCATCCACTGGGTGTATACTACCCATTAGGTGTCTGCCAACGTGAAGTTGACTTGCATTTACTGATTCACATGCCTTGATATCATTGCTTGCGAGAAGCTGAATCCTGATGTACTTCTGCCATACATCTCCCCCTGTTGCTTTGAACGAGGAGTGGAGTGGATTTTGCTGGTACCTCCACTCTTTCAGGCGTACTTTTACAGGATTGTAGGATTGTGTGACACCTTTATAGTCAGTAAATGAACATGGCAGATTATTTGCAATGTGTTGCAAAACTTCTGAATGCATGGTTCAGATCTTTGAGTACATGGATTTGAGGCAGAAATGTGTTGAACATTCCACTAATTTCCTGGCATTTTTATGGTAAATGAAATCTCCCCCTAATGCCTGGAAATGTTCCTCATTAAATCAGCATACTGGCCTTGAATAACTCCCCATGCGAGGGGCTTGAGGTATTGACAGAAATACAGTTATTGCTCACATAGATCCCAACTATATGTTGAGGGGCCAATGATGTATGCCGGGTGATGATATCGGTATGCAACCGAATTACCGCAGATAGGAAATACTTGATAGATTTCCACGTATCAAAGACAGAGGGGAATAATATTATGCAATTTGGTCATGAGTGTGTAAAACTACATGACTCCAACGTAAAGTTGGTAAGTTGCAATTCCAAAATAAAGATAATGCAATGAGCTTAACTCTTTGGATATTATGATTCTACCAAACCATTTTGAGTCTAGACATTAGGACAAATTGCTAAACTTCAATCCAAAGGCCATAAAGAATGCCCTCAAGGAGAATTTTGCAATGTTACCCATTCGATTTGCTTGAAATCGATGTCAGGATAATGAGCCAATGGTTTCGTGTGAATAAAGCACACACTTAAGACCATCATGTAGATATGTCTTTTAAAACCATGGAATACCTGAATAGTCTACTCAATGGCTGGGAAGAGCCACTTACCTCGACTTGATGCATTCAAGGAGTCTGAGTGGTTCATCGTAGAATTTTAAGGTGTGCAAGCCTTAAAATTAGCTTCCCTGTGTCACTTGTAGTGCACATAAAATCTAAATGTTACTAGAATTTAGCATCATAATAATCATAAATTATTGGAATTGCTGATAGTTTTTGTTTCAACCCAATGTCTCGATGACCAAGGCGAGTATGCCAAGTTTGTCATGTACAAGACACTCTGGAAAACTATCTCGTACACAACATGTGGTACGGGTTGTGTCTTATGTGTAGTACAATCCAGATGATACACATATAATGTGTTTTCCATATCCGTTGCATATGGTAAAGAGAAGTTATTTCTCTTTGTTGTCATCATAAGTTTCGCTATGGAAACTATTTTAACGGATACCTTCATAGTTTAGTAGGGTACGAGTTAAACCTGGGAAGCAATAAAGCATCCCGACGTTACTCGAGTACCCACAAGGATAGTAAATATGACTCGAGTTGAGCCAACAAATACCTCATCGCGTCTAACGATTTAAATATCTCCTTTCTCTCAATGAGAGTGGAAACATTGAACTACCCTGAGAATAAAGTTTGTGGTGCATATGTCCACAAGGCACATATCATTTTTCATCGGATTGACTCCCGTAGAAATCTATATATATAGACATGAAGATTCTCAATGAAAATCACTGTCAGATATATATAGAATACATACAAATGTATTTGTACCAAAGTGCTGATACAATATATGATGACAACAATAATCATGTTCATATTAGAACATCAGAAATGGACATAAATAAATAGATCACTAAGGAGATTGAGGGACTAAATGTAGTCTCCAAACATGTCAGTTGATGCATATTCAACCTTCATGTTCTCCGTGGTCATGTGACAGTTGGATAGTCATTTTATTGCTCGGTTCTAGAAGAACGTCATGCAAACAACAAACTGCCATGATGGTGTCAGATTGAAGGAGTGATGTTCAAACCTTTTGCCCTTGAGGTTCTTTGTATCCCGGGGATTGCTAATACAGAATAACCAGATGCTGAGGTCTGGATCGATATAATGTCTTACGATGCATAAAGCAACATGTTTATTCTGTTAGTGGTGTGACTCCAACGGTAGGAGAATTCGACAGGTCTTTGATGGCACACATTATCCCACGAGACACAAGAGTGATCATGATGTCCATGGCCCAAGTAGGGCAGTGGTGGCCATCGAGGGCGAATGCCTCAATTCTCTAGCCATCGGTTACCAGAGATAATTAATTTACAATTAGTAAATTAAAGACCATCATGGTAATGTTGCAAAATTAATGGATATTTCAAGAAGTTATCTTGAAACCATTAATGCGAATCTCAAATTGCTAAGCATGACACTTTGAAGATAATCTCCCGAATGAAGTAGATCTCGCAGCACTTGGGAGTATAATCTGATGAAATCAGGAAATACTCACTCATAATGCCTTATGTCATGACTTAGAAAAATATGTGGGAGAGCACTTTGTAAAGCAATCATAATGTCGAAACGACAAAATGTAGACTTTATCAGTAGTCATCGATAATCTGCGTAGGCAGTAGATCCATATGACTATCTTGTGATCCCAAGCATCAGCTTGAAGAAATCACTTTAAATTTTGCACCTTCCGGAATACATCGTACTCAACGGAAATACACCACTATTATAATGAATAGTAATGATATTGCAAACTTGATGTTCAAGTGAAAAAAAAACTTGAATTGTATAGACCTTAAATTAAATGAGATGATCATGTATCAAGTTGAAAGATAATTCAACAGGGTGAATTAATATTTTGCGAGAGAAAATTAATCTCAATCACAATGAGATTGTTTTACGAGAAAAAAATATTTCTCAATCGCAAATCAATATTGTTGTGCGAGAAAACTTAATCTCGACCGCAAAACAATGTCGTTATAGTAATAAGACGTGTTATAGAGATTTCTAAAAAGCAAACATATTGAACATGCCACATAATAACCACATATTTTCTGGAATATTAAAACTCAACAGAAAAAGGGCTGAAAAGCGGTGGCCCAATCTTATGCAAATGGGCCACGCTGGGGAAGCCAGCCTAGGGCCGGCCTGGGCCTGGTCAACCAATTGGATAAGAAGCAAGCGGCCAGGGATAGCGATCCCCTGCCAGCATCCATCCCCAATCCCCACGACCGACGCGGGCGGCGACTGCCATGGTCGATCGGCCGTTTCTCCGGCAACTCGTGGAGAGACCACGACCCGGGCGAAGCGCTGCCGAGCCTCGCGTTGGAGGCCGGAGAAGGTTGCGCCAGAGGACTCCGGGGAGGGCGTGCCGGCCCGATTGGGCACAGGCGAAGACGCCCACGGCCGGTCGGCCGCACCACCGGCGGCAAGAGGATCTCCCGCCCCGCTCGTCCTCGGAGTAGGAGTCACCGGGGAGGTGGGTGCCGGATACGACGCCGTTGGAAGCGCCATTCGCGAGCCCGAGCGCCGCTGGGCTCCATGTGTCAGCGCCGGGGCCGGGTCGCCTCTGCGCCCGTGGGGGCAAGGCCGATGGTCGAGCATGGGGTGTGCCAGGAGGAGCAGCGCCGGGGCCAGGACACCGTTGCGCCAGATGCCCGTCGCTCGTGCGCCGGATCACGCGGCCGAGGGCAGTCTCCCAC
Source organism: Triticum aestivum (assembly GCF_018294505.1). Taxonomy (NCBI): domain Eukaryota; kingdom Viridiplantae; phylum Streptophyta; class Magnoliopsida; order Poales; family Poaceae; genus Triticum; species Triticum aestivum. The sequence goes on from NC_057812.1 coordinate 121,982,203, forward strand.
CATTGGACGCCGATGAGGCGCCTTGCCGATGGGGCCCGAGGGTTCGACTGCCGCCGTTCTTCGCGACGAGACTGTCCCTCATAGAGGAAACAAAGGTAAAGCGATTTAAGAAATCAACGCGTGTACCTTTTCCGTTTTCTTCCCGATTCGTTCGTTGGTGGATCTCGATTTACACTCTTGTCGTGATGGGAGACAATGAATTCTCGGTTTAAACCTCCAATCTTTTGATCGATGGATGCCATCTCCCCTGTTCTTCATTCATTTTCTGTTCTTCATGGCCTTGTTTCGCCTGCAGGAATTCATGGCCACAGCGCACTGCAGAAACGTCGGTCCTGAGGGCGGCCGCAGTAGCGGGCACCACCACGCTGACAAACACGCGAGCGAGCGATGCTGTAGGGGGGATCGTCGCGCAGATGGAATCGCTCCGCCGGGAGCATGCTGATAACGTGTTGAAAGGGAAAACAAGAGAACAATCGAGAGAGCCTCGGCCCAGATGTAAAAGTGAATAAATGTCCTTTCATTAGATGATTGTAGGTATTTATACAGGCAGAAGGGATGCATCAAAGAGGCATCCGTTCTGGAGAGATGTCAGGAACCGACCCCACAGTTGCCAACGCAAACTGGCTGCGGTTGGTACAAGGGGAGATTCCCCCATAATTAACACAAGTTTAATTGAGCTTTAACAATCTGGTTGATCTGGTTGTCCCCGTATGGCTGACAGAGCAGTATGTGGTAAAAAAAAAGGATGATGTCAATACACAAGATGGATCATGCATTTTCATGAATAATTGTTTGCGGGAACCGTACATAAATATTTAGTTGTGTTGTAAAGTGGAGTTCTGTGTTAAAAGACATTAATATTGTGTAATATTGCCTTGTACTAGCCTATACAAGATGATGTCAGTACACAAGATGGATCATACATTTCCATGTATATCCGTGAGAAAGCTAAGCATGATAAATGTTAAACATTAAATTACTAGGTTCTTAATTCCACTCTTCTTTTTTAGTGAAAGGGATTTTTCTTCTCTCATGTGCATGCACCGCATGAGTTGCTTAAGCAACCACGAGTGTTCATTTGCAGCTCTCTCAAGAGGATGTACAGAACAGAACTTCCTGGCAACTTGAGAAACAGAATAAAACAAACAGGTGAAAGCATGCAACATGTTTGTCTCAAATTTCACCGAGTCCGCAAAATCCCACGTCTTGTTATAACCGCAGAATGCCGGTTGAAACCGAGATCTCCCACGTTTCCCGTGTGACATTCGCCGCAGTCCATCTCGCATGCACTCCAGGGAACCATATCACGAATAAGCACGGCAGGAGGGGAATGGAATGTGAATTGAATGGATCTATGTATAATTTTACACTGTATTCTGTTTTGTCAGGCTATTCTCCTGCTGGCTCCTTTAATATACAACTACCAAGAACTTACAAGTGCTCCAACAGCGCACCTTTTTAGTTTTTCTCCTGCATCTCTTTCTCCTCTTTTTTTTTGTGGGTTGCTTTTCTCTGTGGTGCTCACCTAAGAGATCATGTTAGTACACGGCGATGCGAAGCAGGCCGGGCTGAGGTTGCGTGTAATGGAGGCCTTCGTCCAGAAGGAACTGCTCGACGGCGATGGGCAGCCTCGCGGTGCGAGAGCCCTTGGTGTGGTGGCCTGTTCCGACGCATACCATGACTTGCATCCTTTCGCCTGAAGCCCTCGCCATGCCCCTCAGGGAGCTGAGCTCGACCTTGAGGATATGGATTGCTTCGCTCACGTGGAGGCCGTGTAGATCAATCAGACGATCACTCCCCCGTTGCAAAGAACCAGGGTTCCTGGACAATGAATCAAAATTTTTAGGATGGAACAGAAGTGCTTGTAAATATGTCGCTGACATTCCACAGAAGCAGTATACATAGCTTGGAAAGGGGAGAAAGCAACCTCTGTCGATAAATAGCTTCTCTAGCTTTCTCATGAGCTGCTTTCATTTGCGAGTTATAGGCCTGACCTTTGATGCTTAGTTCCTTGGCCAGAGCTTTGTTGCCAATTAGGTAAGCTTGTCTAGCCTGCCAAGTACATCTTTCCATCAATATTCCAACTAACAAAATTAATGAATCAAATGTGCAGGACGTAGCAAATGATGATATCCTGGATGTAATTTATATGATACTGGTAGCTATGGGGCCAGATTTGCCCTTCCCTAAAATAAGTCGCACAAATCCATCATTTTTTATGGCTTGCAAACTTGCATATGAGTAGTGGAAAAATTATACAAAAACATGAATATTCTCTGCCCTTCTTTTTTTACATGGTCTGCCCTTCTATTTAGGAAGGAAAGGAACAAGACATGTAGTCAGAAAGAAGTTAAAATGGGAGACATTATGATTATTCTCGACTGCAGTTAAGCACATGACAATGATACACACCTAACGATACATACAGCAAGTAGGCAACAAACAATTTAAAAAATGCCAAATTCAACAAAAACCGATTAACAATGCCAAATTCAATCCATAGGCAAAACCCTCAACAAATTCCTACTATGATTCTGCCAGTGTTTTTTTAATATTCCTTATGAACAGATATCTAAACAAAAATTGCAAATGTGAACATGTAACATGTACATTGGTTTAGAAGAATAGATACATATACAACCAAGCATCTGGAGACAACAATTAAGCTGCTCACCTGCTCAAAACATGCATTTCGGACACGGGCAAAATCACGAGCTTCCTCCCTCGATTCTGAATACATGTTTGCTGTTGGGCCACGTACAAAGATAAATCCATCAGTCTATAATTGCATCTATCTAGAATGAGGACATGGAAATACACCAATATGCTTCAAATTATGCACACCCAACTATAATTTGCTTCCTGAGATCTATCCATACATTGTAAAGCACAATGTACCAATCCTAACTTGCCTATTCTAAGATAACAACAATACAATGTGCAAAACCATCAAATTGTGCAATCTGCATCAGAAATAACTTGTAATATTCAGATGAGTATTACCGACTGAATCGCCGGTATCAAGCCATGGAGTTGCAGCTGCACGTGCACTACTAACACTTTGATACTTGTTCCCAGAAGATGTTTTAGAACCAAAACTGTACTGCTTGGGTACAGAAACGGTAGAAACACCATTGCCATAATCAGAGCCCTTTTTGAACTTGCTGTGGCCAGAATTCTGCGATGCAAGTTTCCGAACAGCTGAAACAAAATCACCAGTACCACTAGATATGGTGGAAGAATTGCGCCCACTGAAGAAGCCAAGGATATCCATATCTCCCTTGGAGAAACCATTTTGATCTTCTGCTGTTGGCAGGGCAGGAAAGTCCCCCGTACTAAAGTTTGGTGAGCTGGGGGTCAAATTCATTGTCTGATTGGAAGTAGGATCCACTTGCATCTGAAAAATCAAAAGAAAAAATAACCCTTGGAGATGCTACTGAATGTTGCAATTGTAACATAACTGCTTGAAGCAATGTACATTACCAAATAAAGAGGAACGAGATTTTAATATTGTCTTTCAAAGGATACATTTAATACTGGTGCCTTGAGCAGAAAGAAAAATCATTAAAGTTTCAGCCATATACGTCAAGAAGAGACAGCTATGTTAAGCAGTGCTCTGATTGGACGTCTAGAGGAGTTAAGTGTGAAAATTACAGATAGGAAGAGATTACCTCTAGCTGGGTGAGAATTTCAATAGTATGATTGAAGTCACATCCATTTGCATAGTACAGCTCCGCAAGACTCTCTGCTGAAAATCCAGGAAACTGAGACGCTAAATACTCTAGGGGGTCAAAGAGGCCATCTGATGCTGCAACGTACTCACTAGCAAAACCGTCAGTAAAGCCCGTGGTAGGATCATACTGAAGGTCCTGATTTTCATTAGCAAAGTGGAGATCACCCACGTAATTTTGCTCCCAATTACTTGAACCAACAGTTGAAAAGGTTGCCTGTGAATTATCCTCGTAAAATAAATTGGTATGCCCAAGTTCCAGGTTGCTAGCTGAAGAAGACAACTCTTGGTGTTCTCTTGACAAGCGGCTAGCTTTTGTCCCATAGAACGGAGGTGCATTCAAGGATAATCCAGCAAGGGACAGCTCTTCAGGTTCTTGTTCGATTTTCTCGAAAGAAGTGAAGTCTGGAATAATATCATCTGGGAGCTGCTTACGCCAGAACTGGTGTGCCTCATCGTCTGAGTTATTAGACTTGGACGACTCAGACCTATCTAGAATTTTTTTTCCAGGGGACCCCCTAAGTTCAGACTTACTTGCATCTGAAGCTGTGCTATTACCATAGGATGGTCTAATAACACATGAAGGGACAAACTCTGCTGCATTGGGATTTAATGCAGTGAATTTATTTGGTAACATTGACCTTGCATCACCATTATTTGGAACAACTTTATTCAGTGAAGTCATCTTTTAACAGAAATTACATGTACAGAAAAAACTCTTCCAATGAGATTTACCCAAACCCTGAAAAGGTGATAAATATCAAGGGTTAGTATTAGTATGGTTCGGCGCATTTACAAAAAGTATATTTCCTATGAATAACCAAAATAGAAAAGTCATCTCTTCGTTAGCAAGAAGCTAGTATTTGCTAATCTGTAGAACTATTTAGCTACTTCCATGATTTTCTGTGAGGTAGCTATCAATAATAAATTTATGCCAGGCTACCAAGAATTGATATTATTTTCAAGTGAAAAACAATTTCATGCTTATCGAAAACGGCAAAGGCAAATAAAAACTAATCCAATAAGGTCTGGCTCCAATTATTTGAGTAATATTTAGAGCACACCAAATGTGAACTCTAAACTAGATATGCCATTTATTAATTTACATGACATATATGGATGAACTAATCCGAAATCAATTCAGCTAGAAAAGTTTTTCTTAGAATTGCCAAACTAGTCGGTCCATTAAATCGTACAGTTGGGCTCCAAAAAGTTTGTTTTTGTTACTATCAGCCAGAGATGGCAACACAATTATCACCATTACTTGTAATAGAAGTTTCCAAATTTACACCAGACCTAAAAGCCGGTAAGTATCTTTCCAAAAAAGGGCGTCACCCATTTGCACACAGAATGGCGTGCCCTTTCTTGGCTCAGATATAACTGCCTGAACTACTACCACAACCGCCCGCGTCACAAAAACTGCATCTCCACATGCAGTTTCTATACGCCAAATTCACCGGCTAGGACGTTGAAATATCTAACGCTTCGCTCGTACGCATTGGCCCTTTTACGGCAAAAAACTTTGCGTCGCCGCTAAATCAGTAAATTCCCATGAGCGGCAAACGTAACGCAGCAGTAAAGAGGGAGCAAATAAGGAAAATAAGCTTAGTGTTACGCCGGCCAAAATCATACGCGCCTCCAGCTCTAGCAGAAGCTCGGGAGAATCATACGCCCGCAAAGGAGCAACAAAAGAGATTGAGCAAACAGTGCACCTGCCCACTCGCGCAGGCGCTAGCTACAGACGGAGAGACGAGACGCTGGAGCCCCGACGCCGCGCCGAGATCCGGACGGGACGGGATCTACACGAGGCGAGCGTCCGCGGCAGATCTGGAGAGCTCCCGCCAACGCGAGCCGATGCCCTTCCGCCGGTCGACGAGCTGGTAGTAATATATAGCTGGCGACCAGCCCATATGGGGCGCGAAGGGGAAAAAAACCTCGGCCGCCCCTCCCCGACTCGGGGCAGGGTACGGGTCGTCACCGCCCACGAGACGGAGACGGAGTCGGCTCGCGGAACGGGATGGGATTCGGAGGCGCGCCGGAGGTGGTGGCCGGGGCGGGCACGGAGACGGGGCGGGTCGCCGGGATTTGTGGCGCGGTGGAGGCGGCCGTGGGGAGGGGAGGGGAGGAGGAGGAGGGACGGACGGATGGGTGGGGGGAGGCGGAGGAGGAGGAGGATAGGCGAGGGATGGTGGAGTTTGACCCGACGCGGCGGGTGGTGGGGCCGGGGGATGGGGTGGTGGCGTGGAGGGGACGGATGGGTGGGTGGTGGCCTGGCCTTGGGATCGGTGGCGGGATGAGGGCAGGGCCGCGTGCGCCTGCCTACGACCTGTCTCCGCTCCCGCGGTGCGACGCGAATATGCGGCTGGCTCGGTGATTCGACCCAGGGGAGGGGGGAAATATCGGCGGGGCTCCCGCCGGTGGTTCCGTGGTCTGGCTCCGCCCGTCTGCTTCACAGCGCTCCGTGGTTCCTGTTTGCCATCACCCATATGAGGCCATGATCCACTCCCCCTTCCATCAAGTTGGGAATGGACCGGCATGGTCGACTGGTCTGACCTAATTTTTCGGCATCAATGGACCTTCTAGATTGGCGTCGTCTAGACTCATCCGAGCGAGTGGGTCGTCTTCACTCTCCACCCGGCGTCACGGGCCCCGCCTCCGACGCCCCCGCCGCCACTGCCTCCAAGTCTTTGTCTGTCGCTTTCGAAGTCCTCGATCGATGATATCGTAATCCCTGGCCGCCGTCGCCGCCACCTCCTAAGTCCATGTACGTCGATGTCTATGATGACCGGCAGACGCGCCGGCTCCCCAAATGCGAAGCAACAACTTGTAACTTCGCCCTCGTTAATTGGTTAAGCAAAGTATTCATGGCTAGGGCAAAATCGTGTGTAGCTAGGTTTTCTTGATTTGGAAGGGGGTGTGTTCTTGATCAGGAAGGAACTAGTGCTTGATTTGGAAGCTAGGTGTGTATGTTGATTGAGTTGTCTATCATATGGAAAACGATTGCTTTCAACCGACTGGTTTAACGCACGCGTAAACCGCCTCGAGGGATTGACACGCGTCCTCGTAGCCATGCCATCCATCCCGCGGCCTTATCCCTTTCTTCTCGAGTCGTCCTCTTCCTCTGAACTAGATCAGCAAAATCTTGCTGCTGCTCTCTCCCAAATCCTTTGCAACTTTGCTCTGCTCTCTCCCGAAGAGCATCCCGTCCTTTCCTCCCGTATCTCACTCTGGCCGGTGGAGCTGCTGCTGCTGCAAGGGGCAGCGTTGCACTGCGACGACCTGCTATTCGACCACACGAACGGCGAGCTCTTTGCCGCGAAACGGCGATGATGTTCATGGTCGGGGTGCTACGGGGGCCACGGGGATAGAGGCCGCCAATGCTGTAGACGACGGGGGTGTCGCAAGGTGCCGCTCACAGCGCATGGTGTAATCTCTGACTGTAGTGAGGAGCTGCACCACATCGACGCGGCGGTGTGGTGCTGTGCAGCAGGGCATGCCGTCGGGTTTTTGCAGCAGCCGGTGATGCGACCACCCACCCTATTGCAGCAGCCGGCGCTGCCATGAAGCATCGTCGGGGCCGCTGGAGCTTCGACGGTGCTGCAACGAAGCATCGTCGGTGCTGTGTTGGAGCATTGTCGGCCCGCCGGAGCATTGTCGGTGCTTCAATGGAACTTCGCCGGAGCTGCAATGAAACATCGTCGGGGCCGCCGGAGCTTCGCCGGTGCTGCAACGAAGCATCGCCGATGCTGTGTTGGAGCATTGTCGGCCAGACGGAGCATTGTCGGTGCTTCAATGGAGCTTCGCCGGTGGTTCAAGGGGTGGTCACAACAGTGACATTGCTGGTGCCGTGGCCTGTGCATGGTGAGCTCGTCGGCGTTTTTGGCGTGAGATGACAGGTGACGCCGTTGCTGCTACCTGAGCGCCACGGCTAATGCATGTCGCCCAACTGCCCACTGAAGCTAATTGCACGGGAGCAAGGATGCACCCATTGGTGCTGGTGAGATATAGGCTTTGTGATGTTACCGTTCAGGGATCAAGCGTCCTAAATTAACGCAGATCAAGGGCTGGCAAGGCGGTTTAAAAACTCCTACCATCAGCCGGTTTACGCGTAGTTGTGGCCTGTGTAGGCCAATTCTAGCATGTCCATATGTTTCAATGCAAATGAGCAGTCAGTAGGTGCATTACACGCTCATGCTAAAATATTCTTATTTCAACCAAAGAGGCGGGGTCTCCCTTAATTTCTATGATGATAAAGTAGTAAGAGCATCTCCAACAGCCGCGCCAAAAGACGCGCGCGCGGTAAATTGGCTTTTTAACGCGCGTGGGACGTTTTCACGCGCTCCAGCGGTGGCGGAAAACTAGCACGCGCGGGAAATGATTGCGCGTGCGGGAAAAGGCAGCAGCTCGCGCGCTACATTTGGCGCGCCGCGTCCGGGGCGCCTATAAATTGCAGCGCCCTCTGCCGCTCTCTCCATCTCACCATCGCCCTCTGCCGCCCTTTGCCGCCGACACGCCACCACCGCGCCATCATGCCGCCTCGCCGTCGGGGAGCTTCGGGCTACCGCGGCGTCCGCGTGCGTCCGTCCGGCACCTACTCCGCCAAGATTTGGTCGGGCGGCAGCATGCGCCTCCGCCTCAGAACCTTCGACACCGCCCAAGAGGGCACCCGCGCGTACGACGCTGCGACGTGGCGCCTCCTGCTGTCCCGTCAGGACATGAATTTCGCCGACGTGGCGTCGCGGGAGCGGGCACAGGAGTTGGCGCCTTTCCCGCGGCTTCTCGCCGACGAGGATCGTTGCAAGCACCGGAGGCGGGAGCGTCGTCTCAGGCTGGCCGAGATGGACGAGCAAGACATGGCGCTGTGGAGCCATCGCTTCCCGGAAGACACCAACGAGGAACAGTTCTTCGCCCAGAGGAGGGCGAAGAGGGCGAAGAGGAGGGAGGAGCGAGCCGCCTATCGTGAGGACAAGCGAACGCGGAGGGCGGTAGCTAAATACAACATCGCGCTAGGAGATGCGTCCTCCTGGGACTCCGGCGACGAGCGGTTCTTTGACGCCTACGCACATACGTCGGACGAGGACATCACCGAGTCAGAGTCCGAGTCAGACAAGTAGTACTAGTTTTTCGTTTTATTTTGTATCGTAGAAGTAGGCTATCATAGAAGCAGGCAGAGTCCGAGTCGGACGAACTATGTGAACTATGAAATATTGAATCGTGGTAGGAAAAAACAGATGAAATATAGCACGCCTGCTGGAGCGGCTCGGGCGCACTTTAATTTGCGGTGGCCGCTGGAGCCAGCGCACCGCCGCGCGCAAAAGCTGGCTAACCCCGCGCTGTATTCTGACTTTTAGCGCGCGGCGCGTTGCGCGGCTGTTGGAGATGCTCTAACTTTGTTGACACCTACTTCCTACTTTTAAAGAGCTATAGTTGAAATAAGTTTATATGTATTATAGCAGGGAATGTTTATGATAATAAAATCTAGCATTTCCCATATGGCTCGTATATCTAATTTTCCTATTGCCTGCTCGTTACTTGTGTCAATGCTCCTAGCAAGTTACCATTTTATTGCTAGTTGGATGTTAACCGCATGTATGATCCATATACTTGTAGATTCTTATTTCACTATGTGTGTGTATTATTGTACCAAGATAGTTTTTTTTAGGCCTGGACCATAGAACAATAGTTCTACGGTAATATATTAAAAGAAAAGGTATGTACAACAAGGTTGGAAAAAGCGGTAGGCGTAAGCGAGGCGGTTGGCCTTCGCCTAGTGCCTAGGCGGTGCCTAAGCGTCCTAGGCGCGGCCTAGGCGGTAATATAGTTTTTACTCATAGTGTATTTTGTGATTATTATATGGGTGTTGATATTAGTTTAGGGCATATAAATTAATTAATTACCGTCTAATGTCATTAGAATATAACCCGTTTGGCATATCAATGCAGTATGTGGCATGATTTCTTGCTTGGATAGGTAATTCCTTGCTTGCCCTGCCTAGACCTCCATTTATGCCCTAGGCAAGGCGTTTGGCCATTGCCTAGCGCCTAGGCATGCCTAAGCGCCTCCTAGGCACTGCCTTTTCCAACAGAGTGTACAAGCATGATGTAGGGTGGAACCCTAATCGCCCGATCTTTCACGAAAGGAGCGGATCCTGCGAAGAACGCGAAGAACACGAGGAGGGAAACGAGGGAAAACACAAGGGGAAACACAAGAGGAACACTCAAACTAACAAGAACAAGTCACACATGTGCTAGATCCTCGGGTACATAGGACGATACATGAATCCACGGACAACTAAGGACGATACAAGGGTAGCCGGTTCTTCTCCGTGAGGAGGTCTTGAATCCACGGGGGGGGGGGGGGGGTCTTCCCTTAGAAAGGGGGCTTGAATCCAAAGTGATCTTCTCCGAAGAGGCCGCGGTCTCTCACAAGGAGTAGATCCGATGTGGATGAGCGAAGCTCTATCTCTAAGTATGAGCTAAACCAATGCTAACCCTAGAAAGTCATACGGGATAGAGTATATATAGTCTAGGTGACGAAAGGGTACACGGGCCTCGGCCCAAGTGGCTGCGCGCAGGCAGGGCCGGAGGTTCCGGGGAGGGTCCGGCCTAACCAGAGAGTTGGCGCGGTGGAGATGTGCTGGCATCCGGGGGCCGGAAGGTCCGGGCAGGCCGGAGGTTCCGGGCGCCGGAAGGTCCAGGACGGGGTCTGGGCTAACCCGAGAGTTGGCACGCCTGGGATGGTCAAGGTCATCGGCGACCGGAAGCTCCGAGTCGGCCGGAAGGTCCGGGGGCCGGAAGTTCCGGGCTCTGGCCTGAAGTTCCGGGCTGTCCAGAGTGTTGACGCCTGTCTCTTCTTCTACAGTCCTCGACTCCGAGTCTTGAGCATTGTACCTGATGACACATAGTATCTCGGACTTAGGCAGTAGCCATGTCTCACTTGAAGAGGGGGAAAACTCAAGTAGGAGTGATGTCACCTCGGATTGAATAGCACGTGCCCTAGCCCTTGTCATTGGTCCACTTGGAGCTTGGATAGTTGAGGTGGCGTCCATGGGGATGGTCCTGGGATGCTCCGCTCATCTCCCCTCCCTTGGGGAAGATCCATCCTTGGATCGAGTTTGTCATCACCATGGAAGGGAGAGAGAGCTTTGATGTTGAAGATGTCGCTCATGTTGTATTTGTTGCGCGGGAGGTCGATCTTGTAAGCGTTGTCGTTGTAGCGTGCGAGCACCTTGAAGGGTCCATCTGCTCGTGGTCTTAGCTTAGACTTGTGTTCTTGTGGAAAGCGCTCCTTGCGAAGGTGTAGCCACACGAGATCACCAATGTTGAAGACCATAGGTTGCCTGTTGACGTTGAGCTTGGTCGCAAGGCGTTGTACTTGGCGCTCGATGGTGTTTCTTGTATCTTCATGCACCTTCTTGAGATGGGTCGCTCGTGCACTTGCGTACAAATTGATTCGCTCTTGGAGTGGTAGAGGTAGAACATCCAATGGTGACAAAGGGTTGAAACCGTTGACGACCTCAAAAGGGGACTTGCCGGTTGTTGAGTGTCTTGCCCGGTTGTAGGCGAACTCGGCGATGGGTAGACACTCCTCCCACTCCTTGATGTTCTTCTTGATGAGTACGCGAAGTAGAGCGGAGAGTGTGCGGTTTGTCACCTCCGTTTGGCCGTCGGTTTGAGGATGGTACGCCGTGGAGAAGAGTAGCTTGATTCCGAGCTTGTCGCATAGGGTCTTCCAAAAGTAGCTAAGGAACTTCACGTCGCGGGCCGAGACAATTGTCTTTGGCACACCATGGATGTTGGAAATATGCCCTAGAGGCAATAATAAAATGGTTATTATTATATTTCTTTGTTCATGATAATTGTCTATTGTTCATGCTATAATTGTGTTATCCGGAAATTGTAATACATGTGTGAATATATAGACCACAACACGTCTCTAGTGAGCCTCTAGTTGACTAGCTCGTTGATCAAAAGATAGTCATGGTTTCCTAACTATAGACATTGGATGTCATTGATAACGGGATCACATCATTAGGAGAATGATGTGATGGACAAGACCCAATCCTAAGCATAGCTCAAAGATCATGTAGTTCGTTTGCCGTAGCTTTTCCGAATGTCAAGTATCATTTCCTTAGACCATGAGATTGTGCAACTCCCGGATACCGTAGGAGTGCTTTGGGTGTGCCAAACGTCACAACGTAACTGGGTGACTATAAAGGTACACTACAGGTATCTCCGAAAGTGTCTGTTGGGTTGGCACGAATCGAGACTGGGATTTGTCACTCCGTATGACGGAGAGGTATCTCTGGGCCCACTCGGTAATGCATCATCATAATGAGCTCAATGTGACCAAGTGGTTGATCACGGGATCATGCATTACGGTACGAGTAAAGTGACTTGCCGGTAACGAGATTGAACGAGGTATTGGGATACCGACGATCGAGTCTCGGGCAAGTAACGTACCGATTGACAAAGGGAATTGTATACGGATTGATTGAATCCTCGACATCGTGGTTCATCCGATGAGATCATCGTGGAGCATGTGGGAGCCAACATGGGTATCCAGATCCCGCTGTTGGTTATTGACCGGAGAGGCGTCTCGGTCATGTCTGCATGTCTCCCGAACCCGTAGGGTCTACACACTTAAGGTTCGGTGACGCTAGGGTTGTAGAGATATTAGTATGCAGTAACCCAAAAGTTGTTTGGAGTCCCGGATGAGATCCTGGACGTCACGAGGAGTTTCGGAATGGTCCGGAGGTAAAGATTTATATATAGGAAGTCCGGTTTCGGCCATCGGGAAGGTTTCGAGGGTCGCCGGTATTGTACCGGGACCACCGGAAGGGTCCCGGGGGTCCACCGGGTGGGGCCACCCATCCCGGAGGGCCCCATGGGCTGAATTGGGAGGGGAGCCAGCCCCTAGTGGGCTGGTGCGCCCCCCCTTGGGCCTCCCCTGCGCCTAGGGTTGGGAAACCCTAGGGGTGGGGGCGCCCCCCACTTGGCTTGGGGGGAAGCCACCCCCTGGCCGCCGCCCCCCTTGAAGATCCATCTCCTAGGGCCGGCGCCCCCCAAGGCCCCTACATAAAGAGGGGGGAGGGAGGGCAGCCGCACCCCTTGCTCTTGGCGCCTCCCTCTCCCTCCATAACACCTCTCCTCCCCGCTTGCGCTTGGTGAAGCCCTGCCGGGATCCTGCTGCATCCACCACCACGCCGTCGTGCTGCTAGATCTTCATCAACCTCTCCTTCCCCCTTGCTGGATCAAGAAGGAGGAGACGTCTTCCTAACCGTACGTGTGTTGAACGCAGAGGTGTCGTCCGTTCGGCACTAGGTCATCGGTGATTTGGATCACGTCGAGTACGACTCCATCAACCCCGTTCTCTTGAACGCTTCCGCGCGCGATCTACAAGGGTATGTAGATGCACTCCTCTCTCCCTTGTTGCTAGATGACTCCATAGATTGATCTTGGTGATGCGTAGAAAATTTTAAAATTCTGCTACGTTCCCCAACAGTGGCATCATGATCTAGGTCTATGCGTAGTTTCTATGCACGAGTAGAACACAAAGCAGTTGTGGGCGTCGATATTGTCAATTATCTTGCCGTTACTAGTCTTATCTTGATTCGGCGGCATTGTGGGATGAAGCGGCCCGGACCGACCTTACACGTACGCTTACGTGAGACTGGTTCCACCGACTGACATGCACTAGTTGCATAAGGTGGCTGGCGGGTGTCTGTCTCTCCCACTTTAGTCGGATCGGATTCGATGAACAGGGTCCTTATGAAGGGTAAATAGAAATTGGCAATTCACGTTGTGGTTTTGGCGTAGGTAAGAAACGTTCTTGCTAGAAACCTATAGCAGCCACGTAAAAACTTGCAACAACAATTAGAGGACGTCTAACTTGTTTTTGCAGCAAGTGTTTTGTGATGTGATATGGCCAAAGGATGTGATGAATGATATATGTGATGTATGAGATGATCATGTTCTTGTAATAGGAATCACGACTTGCATGTCGATGAGTATGACAACCGGCAGGAGCCATAGGAGTTGTCTTTATTTATTTATGACCTGCGTGTCAACATAAACGTCATGTAATTACTTTACTTTATTGCTAAAGCGTTAGCCATAGTAGTAGAAGTAATAGATGACGAGACAACTTCAAGAAGACACGATGATGGAGATCATGATGATGGAGATCATGGTGTCATGCCGGTGACAACGATGATCATGGAGCCCCGAAGATGGAGATCAAAAGGAGCAAATGATATTGGCCATATCATGTCACTATTTGATTGCATGTGATGTTTATCATGTTTTACATCTTATTTGCTTAGAACGACGGTAGCTTAAATAAGATGATCCCTCGTAATAATTTCAAGAAAGTGTTCCCCCTAACTGTGCACCGTTGCGAAGGTTCGTTGTTTCGAAGCACCACGTGATGATCGGGTGTGATAGATTCTAACGTTCGAATACAACGGGTGTAAGCCAGATTTACACACGCAATACACTTAGGTTGACTTGACGAGCCTAGCATGTACAGACATGGCCTCGGAACACAGAAGACCGAAAGGTCGAGCATGAGTCGTATAGAAGATACGATCAACATGAAGATGTTCACCGATGTTGACTAGTCCGTCTCACGTGATGATCGGACACGGCCTAGTTGACTCGGATCATGTTTCACTTAGATGACTAGAGGGATGTCTATCTGAGTGGGAGTTCATTGAGTAATTTGATTAGATGAACTTAATTATCATGAACTTAGTCTAAAATCTTTACAATATGTCTTGTAGATCAAATGGCCCACGTTGTCCTCAACTTCAACGCGTTCCTAGAGAAAACCAAGCTGAAAGACGATGGCAGCAACTATACGGACTGGGTCCGGAACCTGAGGATCATCCTCATAGCTGCCAAGAAAGATTATGTCCTAGAAGCACCGCTAGGTGACGCACCTGTCCCAGAGAACCAAGACGTTATGAACGCTTGGCAGTCACGTGCTGATGATTACTCCCTCGTTTAGTGCGGCATGCTTTACAGCTTAGAACCGGGGCTCCAAAAGCGTTTTGAGAGACACGGAGCATATGAGATGTTCGAAGAGCTGAAAATGGTTTTTCAAGCTCATGCCCGGGTCGAGAGATATGAAGTCTCCGACAAGTTCTTCAGCTGTAAGATGGAGGAAAATAGTTCTGTCAGTGAGCACATACTCAAAATGTCTGGGTTGCATAACCGCTTGACTCAGCTGGGAGTTAATCTCCCGGATGACGCGGTCATTGACAGAATCCTTCAGTCGCTTCCACCGAGCTACAAGAGCTTTGTGATGAACTTCAATATGCAGGGGATGGAAAAGACCATTCCTGAGGTGTATTCAATGCTGAAATCAGCAGAGGTGGAAATCAAAAAGGAACATCAAGTGTTGATGGTGAATAAAACCACTAAGTTCAAGAAAGGCAAGGGTAAAAAGAACTTCAAGAAGGACGGCAAGGGAGTTGCCGCGCCCGGTAAGCAAGCTACCGGGAAGAAGCCAAAGAATGGACCCAAGCCCGAGACTGAGTGTTTTTATTGCAAGGGAAGTGGTCACTGGAAGCGGAACTGCCCCAAATACTTAGCGGACAAGAAGGCCGGCAACACTAAAGGTATATGTGATATACATGTAATTGATGTGTACCTTACCAGTACTCGTAGTAGCTCCTGGGTATTTGATACCGGTGCGGTTGCTCACATTTGTAACTCAAAGCAGGAGCTGCGGAATAAACGGAGACTGGCGAAGGACGAGGTGACGATGCGCGTCGGGAATGGTTCCAAGGTCGATGTGATCGCCGTCGGCACGCTGCCTCTACATTTACCTACGGGATTAGTTTTAAACCTCAATAATTGTTATTTAGTGCCAGCTTTGAGCATGAACATTGTATCAGGATCTCGTTTAATTCGAGATGGCTACTCATTTAAATCCGAGAATAATGGTTGTTCTATTTATATGAGAGATATGTTTTATGGTCATGCTCCGTTGGTGAATGGTTTATTCTTAATGAATCTCGAGCGTAATGTTACACATATTCATAGTGTGAATACCAAAAGATGTAAGGTTGATAATGATAGTCCCACATACTTGTGGCACTGCCGCCTTGGTCACATAGGTGTCAAACGCATGAAGAAGCTCCATGCAGATGGACTTTTGGAGTCTCTTGATTACGAATCATTTGACACGTGCGAACCATGCCTCATGGGTAAAATGACCAAGACTCCGTTCTCAGGAACAATGGAGCGAGCAACCAACTTATTGGAAATCATACATACTGATGTGTGCGGTCCAATGAGTGTTGAGGCTCGCGGTGGCTATCGTTATGTTCTCACCCTCACTGATGACTTGAGTAGATATGGGTATGTCTACTTAATGAAACACAAGTCTGAGACCTTTGAAAAGTTCAAGGAATTTCAGAGTGAGGTTGAGAATCAACGTGACAGGAAAATCAAGTTCTTGCGATCAGATCGTGGGGGAGAATACTTGAGTCACGAATTTGGCACACACTTAAGAAAATGTGGAATAGTTTCACAACTCACGCCGCCTGGAACACCTCAGCGTAATGGTGTGTCCGAACGTCGTAATCGCACTCTATTAGATATGGTGCGATCTATGATGTCTCTTACCGATTTACCGCTGTCATTTTGGGGCTATGCTTTAGAGACTGCCGCATTCACTTTAAATAGGGCTCCGTCGAAATCCGTTGAGACGACACCGTATGAATTATGGTTTGGGAAGAAACCTAAGCTGTCGTTTCTAAAAGTTTGGGGATGCGATGCTTATGTCAAGAAACTTCAACCTGAAAAGCTCGAACCCAAATCGGAAAAATGCGTCTTCATAGGATACCCTAAAGAAACTATTGGGTATACCTTCTACCTCAGATCCGAAGGCAAGATCTTTGTTGCCAAGAATGGGTCCTTTCTAGAGAAAGAGTTTCTCTCGAAAGAAATAAGTGGGAGGAAAGTAGAACTTGATGAAGTATTACCTCTTGAACCGGTAAGTGGCGCAGCTCAAGAAAATGTTCCTGAGGTGCCTGCACCGACTAGAGCGGAAGTTGATGATGATGATCATGAAACTTCATATCAAGTTGCTACTGAACTTCGTAGGTCCATGAGGACACGTTCCGCACCAGAGTGGTACGGCAACCCTGTCTTGGAAATCATGTTGTTAGACAACGGTGAACCTTCGAACTATGAAGAAGCGATGGCGGGCCCGGATTCCGACAAATGGCTGGAAGCCATGAAATCCGAGATAGGATCCATGTATGAAAACGAAGTATGGACTTTGACTAACTTGCCCGATGATCGGCAAGCCATAGAAAATAAATGGATCTTTAAGAAGAAGACAGACGCGGATGGTAACGTAACCATCTATAAAGCTCGGCTTGTCGCTAAGGGTTATCGACAAGTTCAAGGGGTTGACTACGATGAGACTTTCTCACCCGTAGCGAAGCTGAAGTCCGTCCGAATCATGTTAGCAATTGCCGCATTCTATGATTATGAGATATGGCAAATGGACGTCAAAACGGCATTCCTTAATGGTTTCCTTAAGGAAGAATTGTATATGATGCAGCCGGAAGGTTTTGTCGATCCTAAGAATGCTGACAAGGTGTGCAAGCTCCAACGCTCGATTTATGGGCTGGTGCAAGCATCTCGGAGTTGGAACATTCGTTTTGATGAGATGATCAAAGCGTTTGGGTTTACGCAGACTTATGGAGAAGCCTGCATTTACAAGAAAGTGAGTGGGAGCTCTGTAGCATTTCTCATATTGTATGTGGATGACATACTGTTGATGGGAAATGATATAGAATTCTTGGAAAGCATAAAGGCCTACTTGAACAAGTGTTTTTCAATGAAGGATCTTGGAGAAGCTGCTTATATATTAGGCATCAAGATCTATAGAGATAGATCGAGACGCCTCATTGGTCTTTCACAGAGTACGTACCTTGACAAGATATTGAAGAAGTTCAAAATGGATCAGTCAAAGAAGGGGTTCTTGCCTGTATTGCAAGGTACGAGATTGAGCACGGCTCAATGCCCGACCACGGCAGAAGATAGAGAAAAGATGAGTGTCGTCCCCTATGCCTCGGCCATAGGGTCTATCATGTATGCTATGCTGTGTACCAGACCTGATGTAAACCTTGCCGTAAGTTTGGTAGGAAGGTACCAAAGTAATCCCGGCATGGAACACTGGACAGCGGTCAAGAATATCCTGAAGTACCTGAAAAGGACTAAGGATATGTTTCTCGTTTATGGAGGTGACGAAGAGCTCGTCGTAAAGGGTTACGTCGATGCTAGCTTCGACACAGATCTGGATGACTCTAAGTCACAAACCGGATACGTGTATATTTTGAATGGTGGGGCAGTAAGCTGGTGCAGTTGCAAGCAAAGCGTTGTGGCGGGATCTACATGTGAAGCGGAGTACATGGCAGCCTCGGAGGCAGCACAAGAAGCAGTCTGGGTGAAGGAGTTCATTACCGACCTAGGAGTCATACCCAATGCGTCGGGCCCGATGACTCTCTTCTGTGACAACACTGGAGCTATTGCCCTTGCCAAGGAGCCCAGGTTTCACAGGAAGACCAGGCATATCAAGCGTCGCTTCAACTCCATTCGTGAAAGTGTTCAAAATGGAGACATAGAGATTTGTAAAGTACATACGGACCTGAATGTGGCAGATCCGTTGACTAAACCTCTCCCTAGAGCAAAACATGATCAACACCAGAACTGCATGGGTGTTCGATTCATCACAATGTAACTAGACTATTGACTCTAGTGCAAGTGGGAGACTGTTGGAAATATGCCCTAGAGGCAATAATAAAATGGTTATTATTATATTTCTTTGTTCATGATAATTGTCTATTGTTCATGCTATAATTGTGTTATCCGGAAATCGTAATACATGTGTGAATACATAGACCACAACACGTCCCTAGTGAGCCTCTAGTTGACTAGCTCGTTGATCAAAAGATAGTCATGGTTTCCTGACTATGGACATTGGATGTCATTGATAACGGGATCACATCATTAGGAGAATGATGTGATGGACAAGACCCAATCCTAAGCATAGCTCAAAGATCGTGTAGTTCGTTTGCTGTAGCTTTTCCGAATGTCAAGTATCATTTCCTTAGACCATGAGATTGTGCAACTCCCGGATACCGTAGGAGTACTTTGGGTGTGCCAAACGTCACAACGTAACTGGGTGACTATAAAGGTACACTACAGGTATCTCCGAAAGTGTCTGTTGGGTTGGCACGAATCGAGACTGGGATTTGTCACTCCGTATGACGGAGAGGTATCTCTGGGCCCACTCGGTAATGCATCATCATAATGAGCTCAATGTGACCAAGTGGTTGATCACGGGATCATGCATTACGGTACGAGTAAAGTGACTTGCCGGTAACGAGATTGAACGAGGTATTGGGATACCGACGATCGAGTCTCGGGCAAGTAACGTACCGAATGACAAAGGGAATTGTATACGGATTGATTGAATCCTCGACATCGTGGTTCATCCGATGAGATCATCGTGGAGCATGTGGGAGCCAACATGGGTATCCAGATCCCGCTGTTGGTTATTGACCGGAGAGGCGTCTCGGTCATGTCTGCATGTCTCCCGAACCCGTAGGGTCTACACACTTAAGGTTCGGTGATGCTAGGGTTGTAGAGATATTAGTATGCAGTAACCCGAAAGTTGTTCGGAGTCCCGGATGAGATCCCGGACGTCACGAGGAGTTCTGGAATGGTCCGGAGGTATAGATTTATATATAGGAAGTCCGGTTTCGGCCATCGGGAAGGTTTCGGGGGTCGCCGGTATTGTACCGGGACCACCGGAAGGGTCCCGGGGGTCCACCGGGTGGGGCCACCCATCCCGGAGGGCCCCATGGGCTGAATTGGGAGGGGAGCCGGCCCCTAGTGGGCTGGTGCGCCCCCCTTGGGCCTCCCCTGCGCCTAGGGTTGGGAAACCCTAGGGGTGGGGGCGCCCCCCACTTGGCTTGGGGGGAAGCCACCCCTTGGCCGCCGCCCCCCTTGAAGATCCATCGCCTAGGGCCAGCGCCCCCCAAGGCCCCTATATAAAGAGGGGGGAGGGAGGGCAGCCGCACCCCTTGCTCTTGGCGCCTCCCTCTCCCTCCATAACACCTCTCCTCCCCGCTTGCGCTTGGCGAAGCCCTGCCGGGATCCTGCTGCATCCACCACCACGCCGCTGTGCTGCTGGATCTTCATCAACCTCTCCTTCCCCCTTGCTGGATCAAGAAGGAGGAGACGTCTTCCTAACCGTACGTGTGTTGAACGCGGAAGTGCCGTCCGTTCGGCACTAGGTCATCGGTGATTTGGATCACGTCGAGTACGACTCCATCAACCCCGTTCTCTTGAACGCTTCCACGCGCGATCTACAAGGGTATGTAGATGCACTCCTTTCTCCCTCGTTGCTAGATGACTCCATAGATTGATCTTGGTGATGCATGGAAAATTTTAAAATTCTGCTACGTTCCCCAACAATGGAGACGCAATATTTCCCTACAAAAGAGATTAGCAACATGTGAAGCATCGTCTATCTTGTGACAAGGAATAAAATGTGCCATTTTGGAGAAACAGTCCACAACGACAAATATGGAATCTTTCCCATTTCGAGTTCTAGGCAAACCAAGTACAAAGTCCATGCTAATGTCTTCCCAAGGTTGGTATGGAATCGGTAAGGCATATAGAGACTATGAGATTGAGCTTTGGACTTAGCTTTGTGACATGTAGAACACCGGTTGGTGAAACGATTGACATCCCGAAACATCTTAGGACAAAAGTAGCTCTTCGAGAGCGTGGAGAACGTCTTGTCGCTTCCGAAGTGTCCCATTAAGCCTCCTCCATGAGATTCCTGCAAAAGCAACAAACGAAGCGAGGACTCGGGAATGCAAAGTTTGTTAGCTCTCATATGGTAGCCATCTTTGATGTAATAGCGTTCCCAAGATGTATTCGACAAACACTTGGCATAAGGAATGGCAAAAGTTGTATCATGCTCATATAAGTCTTTGATATGCTCAAAGCCAATGACATCTAACTCAAGTTGCATGACAAGCATGCAAATGCGGGAAAGAGCATCCGCTACTATGTTTTCTTTACCCTTGATGTACTTGATGACATAGGGAAAAGACTCAATAAATTCACTCCATTTAGCATGATGCTTGTTCAACTTAGTTTGTCCCTTGAGATACTTGAGAGTCTCATGATCGGTATGAATGATAAACTCATAGGGACGAAGGTAGTGCTCCCATTCATGCAAAACACAGACTAAAGCATATAGCTCTTTGTCATAGATGGGATAATTGAGTTGCGCTCCGGAAAGTTTCTCACTAAAGTAAGCTACAGGCGCTTCTCTTGCGTTAACACACCTCCTATGCCATTGCCACTAGCATCGCAATGAATTTCAAAAGGCTTGTCGAAGTTGGGTAAAGCAAGCACGGGAGCATGAGTAAGCAAATTCTTAAGCTCATTGAATGCGCTATCTTGGGATGGTCCCCAAACAAAAGGCCCATTCTTCTTGCTCAAAGCATGCAAAGGCGAAGCAATGGTGCTAAAATCCTTTACAAAGCGACAATAGAAACCCGCAAGGCCAAGAAAACTACGCACTTGATGCAAGTTGGTTGGTTGCGGCCAAGTCTTAATAGCATCAATCTTGGACTCATCAACATGAACACCCTTAGAAGAAACAACAAAACCCAAGAAAACGAGCTTATCAACACCAAAAAGGCATTTCTCCATATTAGAATAGAGGCGCTCTTTTCTAAGAGTTTGCAAAACGGTGTGGACATGGGTGGCATGCTCTTTAATAGATTTGCTAAACACAAGAATGTCATCGAAGTAAACTACAACAAATATACCAATGTAAGGGCGAAATACATGATTCATAAGGCGCATAAAAGTGCCCGGTGCTTCCGAAAGACCCATAGGCATGACTAACCACTCATACAAACCAAACTTGGTTTTGAAAGCGGTTTTCCATTCATCACCCTCTTGTATGCGGATTTGATAGTAACCACTCTTAAGATCAATTTTGGAAAATATAGTGGCACCGCTAAGCTCATCAAGCATATCATCTAGGCGTGGAATGGGATACCTATAGCGAACGATGATAGCATTGATAGGTCTACAATCGGAGCACATGCGAAAACTACCATCACGTTTTGGCACAAGAATTACCGGGACTGCACAAGGGCTCAAACTTTCACGCACATGTCCATGGTCTATGAGATGCTTTACTTGCCTTTGTATTTCTTTTGTTTCGTCGGGGTTGACACGATATGGAGCTTTTTTCGGAAGAGGTGCTCCGGGGATGATGTTGATTCGGTGCTCAATGCCTCGTAGAGGAGGTAGACCCGGAGGTAGCTCATCGGGAAAAACATCTTGAAATTCCTGCAAAAGAGAAGACAACACTAGAGGAAGAGTGTGAGAAGTGTTAGTTTGTGGTGCCTTGTCCTTGCACACGAGGATGTAGTGTAGGACACTAGATGGGTTCTCACACACTTCTCTCATCTCACGTTTGGTGGAAAATAGAACTAGGTTCTTGTTTTCGCTCATCATGGAGGCACTCGATTTTGGCTTGTGGCGCTCACTCTCTTTTTGGTGGCTCGCTCTCTCACTATGATCTCCAAGATGGGTGGTATGCTTGTCGGCGATCACTTGACTTGGCGACATTGGACGGAGGACGTACTCCTTGCCCTTCATCTTGAAGATGTAGTGGTTCGTTCGGCCGTTGTGGATGACTCCTCTATCGAATTGCCATGGCCGTCCAAGAAGAAGATGACAAACGGTCATTGGAACGACGTCGCACTCCAAGGTGTCTTCATAGGCGCCGATCTTGAAGGAGACTTGTACTCGGCGCTCGACTTGGATGGTGCCGGAGTCACTAAGCCATTGCACTTTGTATGGATGTGGATGCTTCGTCTTGGGTAATTGGAGCTTGGAGCAAAGTTCTTCACTTGCGAGATTGTGACAACTCCCTCCATCTATGATGACCTTGATGGATCGTCCATTGATGCCGGCCTTGGTGTGGAATATGTGGCATCGTTGGTCTTCTTCTTGGTGATGTTGGAGAGTCAAGACTTTGGAGACAACAAGTGCGGGACTTGAGTCTTCATCACAAAAGACTTGTTCTTCTTCATTGTTCACTTGGTGGTGCATGGCGACTTGCTCAAGTGCTTCCATTTCACCTTCACTCATGGAGTCATAAGTGCCATCGTCGTTGAAGACCATGGTCCGCTTGTTGGTGCACTCATAGGACTTGTGGCCTCGGCCTCCGCAAGTAAAACACTTGAAGGAACTTGTCTTGACGGTCTCATCGGTTGGAGTTGATGATGATGAAGCTCTTGGCTTGAAGTTGCTCGTAGGAGGATGGCTTGTAGTTGACGAAGCTTTCTTGGAAGTCGACTTGTCGATGTTGGAAGTAGAAGGTCTTGTAGTCGGTGTTGGAGTCGTTGAAGCTTGGTTATTGGAGAAGCCGTAGGACTTGGATGAGAACTTGGCATACTTGAAATCATCTTGCACTTGGTGTTCCGCTTTGGTAGCTTGGTGCACTAGCTCGATGAGGTTTGAGTATGGTTGAAAGTCGGCGATCTTCTTGATAGGATGATTGAGTCCATTCAAGAAATGTGCCATTGTTTGCTCATCATCTTCCGTGACATTGGCTCTTATCATTGCAATCTCCATCTCCTTGTAGTATTCTTCAAAGCTCTTGGTTCCTCGCTTGAGTTGTTGGAGTTTCTTGAAGAGATCGCGGTTGTAGTAGGTAGGTACGAAGCGTGCTCTCATGACATCCTTCATTTGCGCCCAAGAAGTGATGGGTGGATCACCTCTTGCCTCTCAGCGCTCAATGACTTGTTCCCACCAAATGAGCACATAGTCTTGGAACTCAAGGGATGCCATTGCGATCTTCTTCTCTTCGTCATAATTGTGCAAACGGAAAATCTTGTCAACTTTCAATGCCCATGAAAGGTACTCTTCGTGATCGTTGCTTCCGTTGAACTTGGGCATGGTGAACTTGAGCTTGTCGTAGTGTTGCTCTTCATTGTGTTGGGGTCGGGGATGATGATGCCCATGTTCTAGATGATTGTGTAACTCGTGGTGCTCTTGGCGCGGGGGGTTGTTATCCTCATGTTGCTCTTGTCGTGGAGGATTTCCATTGTCTTCATGCTCTCGATGAACTTGATGGTGTTGGCGAGCTTGTGGAGGATCTTCGCAAGCTCGAAGAGGAACTTGACGATGCACGCGAGCGTGAAATCTTTGTTCTTGAATTTCTTCGCGATGTGCTTCCTCTTGTTCACGGGCTTGTCGGCTTCGGTCGGCAATGGCTCGACTCAAATCGCGTAGAGCTTGTTGCGCCGCAAGTGCTTGAGCGTCACGGAGTTGTTGTGCTTGACGTTGTGCCTCGGCGTCTATGGCATTTTGGTGTAGACACGCTCGCTCTTCCTCTTCATGTTGGCGTTGACGTTGCCGTTCTCGTGCAAGCGCAAAGGCTTCTTGAGTTTGACGTTGTCGGCGCTCTTGAGAGTCAGTGTCTCTTAGGGGATTGAGGCTTGCTTGACGGTCGGCGCGTGCGGCTCGACGAAGAGTGTTCGATGTCAGTGTACTTGAGCCGGAGAGGGTGAAGTCAGAGTGGCGGCTTGAACGGCTCCTTCTTGAAGTGGAAGACGAGCGGTTGAGCAACAAAGCACGAATTTCGTACATCCTTGCGTCATTCTCTTGCTTGTGATCGTCGAGCTTGTGGTCGAAGTAGTCCTTTGTACATTGCTCGGAAAGTCGCAAGTCGGCGGCAAGGTTGTCGATGCGTTCACTCATCGCTTGTTGCTCTTGATGCAAAGCACGTTGTGCACCAAAGAGGTGACTCTTGGTGACGAAGGAGTTCATGTCGTCGTCTTGCTCCATGAAGAGTGGGTTGGTAGAAGTACTTGGCCTATCCATCATTCCAAGACAAATGTGAGTGGTAGAAAGAGAAGAACAAGTACCAAATGTACCTTGACCAAAGTTGAAAGTGGATCGAGGATCACTCCAATGTAGGACAAGGAAATAGCACAATTGGTACGAGTTCTTGTCGGTTTCTCACACCTACACAAGTAAAAGCTTTTGGTGGAGCTTGGTTAGGATGGTGGCAGAAAATTTGATGCAATTGTAAGTGAGCTTCAATAATGTTGGAAAAGATTCGCAAGATGCAATGTAACAAGTAGACCAGGCATATAAGGTGCACGGAAACACACACGCAAAAAGATAAGTGGGGTTGTGCAACCAAGGGTGAGCCAAAATGTGGAATCCATGAAAATGCTCTTGTTGCACAACACTAGAGAGACGCTAGCACGATTGCACGATAGGCGGATACAAGAACTTGTGCACAACCTACTTAGCAAAAATGCAACAACTTCTATCCCAAATACTTTGTATGCAAGGTGTTGCTATGATATAATCCAAGATGATCGAGTATGACAATCTTAAAGTTGTATGATGCTATGGTTCTTGCTTAAAAGCTCTTTGCTTATCTTTCCTCTTTGCTTAAAAGCGTGGTTGGCTCTTTGATGTTTGAGCTCTTTTCTCATGCAATGTTTGACGAACCAAGATAGCAAGTGAGTATGCAATGACAAGTTTGTGACACAAGAGATGATACCAATATAGGCAACAGTGATGTATGTATGTATGCTATGGAAAGTATGATCACTAATGTGCACAAGTCTCATTGCCGGCAATACTCAATGGCTAGTCTCGATGGGTAAGCAACGCAAAGGAGTAAGGCTATGATGGTTATCAATGTAATGGCAAGAATGATATGTCCAATACCAAGATGAGGTTACCGGTCTTGCTTCCGGTATGGTATCAAAATGGTGGCACGAATACCAAGTCGTAGTCGAGGTGGTCGTTGTTGATGACGCGTCCATGGCGAAGATGAGCAGCGGTGATGTCGATGTCGAACTGTACCTAGATGGCCGAAACACAAAAGGATACGGTACCGCAACTCAAATTCTCAAACCTCAAAGTGACAATTGTGTCGGAGAGCGAAACGGTCCAGAAATAGTTGGGTTACGCAGGAGTGGTGGAGGTATGCGGAAGTATATATGGTATATGGTGAGCACCGGAACAAAATTTGGTGGAAAATTGGGTGGAGTTGTGGAAGTAGTGCGAACTTTCTGTCGAAGCCGGAAGTTCCGGGCAAGACGAAGGGTCCGGGGTCCGGAGGTTCCGGGGAAGGCCGGAAGGTCCGGGGGCCGGAATGTCCGGGCTGGACCGGAAGTTCCGGTGGTCGGGCTTCTGCCAAGAACAGAGACTTCGGGATCGTGGATTTGGGCGGAAAAACTTGGGGAAAAAGCCCAAATCTGAAGGGGAAAAAGAAGAAATTGGAAGAAGGGTGGGGAGGCTTGATCTATGAGCCACACACAAAATTCACATATCAAAACCAACAAAATCTCAACACATGAACAAATCACAAAAAAATTTGGGGCTATTTTTGGTGGGGATTTTCGGATTAGGATGAAAAACAACAAAATTAGGCTAGAAACACAACGGGGAGGCTCCGAAATTGTGATCAACCTTGCTCTAGATACCAAGATGATGTAGGGTGGAACCCTAATCACCCGATCTTTCACGAAAGGAGCGGATCCGGGAAGAACGCGAAGAACACGAGGAGGGAAACGAGGGAAAA
The DNA here is from genome assembly GCF_018294505.1 of Triticum aestivum. Taxonomy (NCBI): domain Eukaryota; kingdom Viridiplantae; phylum Streptophyta; class Magnoliopsida; order Poales; family Poaceae; genus Triticum; species Triticum aestivum. The sequence goes on from NC_057812.1 coordinate 122,008,610, forward strand.
CACAAGGGGAAACACAAGAGGAACACTCAAACTAACAAGAACAAGTCACACATGTGCTAGATCCTCGGGTACATAGGACGATACACGAATGCAGGGACAACTAAGGACGATACAAGGGTAGCCGGTTCTTCTCCGTGAGGAGGTCTTGAATCCACGGGGGGGGGGGGGGGGGTCTTCCCTTAGAAAGGGGGCTTGAATCCAAAGGGATCTTCTCCGAAGAGGCCGCGGTCTCTCACGAGGAGTAGATCCGATGTGGATGAACGAAGCTCTATCTCTAAGTATGAGCTAAACCAACGCTAACCCTAGAAAGTCGTACGGGATAGAGTATATATAGTCTAGGTGACGAAAGGGTACACGGGCCTCGGCCCAAGTGGCTGCGCGCAGGCAGGGCCAGAAGTTCCGGGAGCCGGAGGTTCCGGGGAGGGTCCGGCCTAACCAGAGAGTTCGCGCGGTGGAGATGTGCTGGCATCCGGGGGCCGGAAGGTCCGGGCAGGCCGGAGGTTCCGGGCGCCGGAAGGTCCGGGACGGGGTCCAGGCTAACCCGAGAGTTGGCACGCCTGGGCTGGTCGAGGTCATCGGCGGCCGGAAGCTCCGGGTCGGCCGGAAGGTCCCGGGGCCGGAAGTTTCGGGCTCTGGCCGGAAGTTCCGGGCTGTCCAGAGTGTTGACGCCTGTCTCTTCTTCTACAGTCCTTGGCTCCGAGTCTTGAGCGTTGTACATGATGACACATAGTATATCGGACTTAGGCAGTATCCATGTCTCACTTGAAGAGGGGGAAAACTCAAGTAGGAGTGATGTCACCTCGGATTGAATAGCATGTGCCCTAGCCCTTGGCATTGGTCCACTTGGAGCTTGGATAGTTGAGGTGGCGTCCATGGGGATGGTCGTGGGATGCTCCGCATCAAAGCATCAAAAAAAGAAAGAAAGAAAATAAAACTAGCCAATACCAAGTCTAGGGAACATATCTACAATTAGAGGTTTGCTTCAATCCAGTCCTTAAACTTTTGTGCTTTACTAGGTTTGGCTCTGTACACTGCTGCCTTGAGCGTGTCTTTCATGTAGAACTCCCATGTCATCAGATGAGGTGCAGCGTTCCTGAAAATTTTATCATTTTTGACTAGCCAAATGCTCCAACAGCTTGCCAAGATGATATCCAGGGCTATATCACGGGGAAATGCATTCATTCTGATAGAAATCTCATCCAGACTAGAGATGCCCCGAGGCCTGTGTGGAAGAATCTTGTACCAACATGACCAAGCAAAATCACAATCCCAAAAAAGATGTAATGACGTTTCTTCTGTTTGCTTAGTGCAGAGGGCACAATTATAGTCCTCCAGGTACATGGACCTTCTTTTCAAGAGATTCCTTGAGTTGACTATGTCATAGAGTAACAGCCAGAAGAAGAATTTGTATCTCAATTGGGCTGCTGTTTTCCAAAGGGTTTTGAACACCTGATGGCAGTTGCTGGGTCCTATCAAGGATTTATACATCTTGATGACTGAATATCCTTGATTATTCCCAAGGTATCTCCATTTGTCACTGCCTTGGAACTGACTTCTGTCTAGGAGCTGAGCCTGAATCTATAGTAGTTGTTGATATGCTTGTGAAGAGAGAGGGAGATGAAAGATCTCTTCAAGGTTTGGTAAGTCCAAGACTTGAAACAGCGAGATGTCCAGATTAATACAGTAAGAGGCAAGTTGGGGGTGGCTGAATTTCAATTCTTGACCTGCCCATTTGTCCTTCCAAAATGCAATGGTATTCCCTAAACCAGCCACACACCTATAGTGTTCTTTATAAACTGGAAGAAGCTTGAGGACATCTCTCCACCAGAAGGATCCAACTGCTCTTTCATCAGGTAGCTGCTGAGTATAATAAGATTCCCAAATAATCTTGACCCAAGGTGTATCTGTTATGTTCATGAATTTATGTAAGAACTTCAGCAGTAGAGCTTGATTATGTGTTTCAATATTGAGCACTCCCAGACCCCCATGTGATTTGGGCAGACATGCTTTGTCCCAGGCAATCATGACCATACCTCTGTCCTGTGACCCAAACTTTCTCCAAAGGCAGTGTTTTAGGTATGAATCACTACAAAAAAAAGACACATTCGTGACATTTTGGGCCGAACGAATTTTTTTGTCATACATATGACACTTCTATGATGATAATTGTGACAAAACCCGGTATCATCATAGATGTGGTGGGCTCCTACTTCTATGACAAAAAATCATGACAGAAAATGGGCTTTTCGTCCTGGGCGGGCCGGAGACGCAGTTGCATGACATTCTTTGGGCCGTCCATGACGGAAAAAACCATGGTAGAAGCGAGGGGGAGGAAAATTTCGGGGAGTTCCCGGTTACGGTGGGAGGTCGGGGGCCGAGCGATGCACGTTTCTCTCGTACACGTACACGCGTGTGTGAAAGGTGTTGGCTCTAACTGAACCCGAGTGAGGCATTGGGCTCTAACTGAACCCGAGCGATTGCACTGCAGGCTACGCGTTACTGAACCCGAGCGATCGATCGATGGCTGTTAACTGAACCCGATCGAGCGATTCCTTCGCTACTGCTGCTAACTAAAGCCGATCGATGCTACCTCTGGGATGAACAGTGAGCGTTGCGGGGGGTTTGGATGAACAGTGAGCGGTGGCATTGCCTCTGGATGAACAGGACCCCGTGGTGTGATGGAGGGCTGGATGAACAGTAGACGGTGGAGGGGTGCCCGTGGAGGGGTGGTTGAACAGGACCCCGTGGTGTGGAGGGCTGGATGAACAGTAGACGGTGGAGGGGTGCCTATGGAGGGGTGGTTGAACAATAGTCGGTGGAGTAGCGCGCGGTGGAGGCTGGATGAACAGGAGCCTGTGGAGGCTGGAGGAGGTCGACGGTAGCCCGTGGAGGCTAGAGGAGGTCGACGGTGGAGATGAACAGTATCCCGTGGAGTCCTGTTTTGCGGTACGCCACACCCCTCCCGATGAACAGGACCCCCGTTTCGATCGTAGGGCTCCAACACAAGTCTGTTTCGTCCATTTTGCGGTATGCCACACCCCTCCCGATCAACAGGACCCCCGTTTCGACCGTAGGAGGTCTGTTTCCTCCGTTTTGCGGTATGCCAGACCCCTCCCAATCAACAAGACCCCGTTCCAAACGTAGGAGGTCTGTTTCCTCTGTTGTGCGATACGCTAGGCCTCGTTTCCATCGCCTGTGTAAGTGCATCTAGTGCCCCTTAGTGATTTTGGTGTATTGAAGACTTATAGGTTAAGGGACTAATGCGTTCGTGAGTGTACATAGGTCTATAAGTCTATGAGGAGTTTGATATTTACAGGAAAAGTCGACCCCTAAAAATGAATATCTTCGACTGAAGATTTTGGTATTTCTGAAGACTTTCATGAAGACTTTGAAAGTGAAGAAAATGGTGTGATCGTGAAGACTTGGTATTCATTCGAGGAATATGAAGCGTGAAGACTTTTGTTTTCGTAGTTTCATTTTCTCTTTCTTGAGTCATAGGAAACACCGTACTGTTAAAGGGGGTCGAGGAAATACTAAGGAAAAATTTCCATGTGATGCTCAACTCAAAATCCTACACCTACCAATCCCTTCGAGTGAAGCCATTGGAAATCTCATACAGTTCAGTCAATTTCTTCAGTGACAGAGACGAAGTTCTTCTGGTCTCTAAGGAATTTGTCCTGACTGAGGAGTTAGGAATTCGCCAGTGCGGATTGCCTACATAGTGAGGAACATGATAGCCCTGAGGATTTTGCTACTCAAAATTCCGACCGTTGCTGTGATATGTGCCAGCTGTCCTAAAATATCTATCCACCTAACGGTCATATCATTGAAGGGCATTTATGTCTTATCATGTCGGGCTGCTCCCTAGGCTATAAATAGCCGCCCCCTACAACCACTAGCTGGTTGGCTGCTTCGAGAGAAACTGACACTTGTCATTTGAGAGCAACCCATCCTCTGAGGACTTTGAGCGAAAATCATCAAGTGAGGAAAACCAAAAACCCAAAACCCAAACACCTACAAACCCCAAGTGATTGAGCATCACTGGAGAGATTGATCCGTGGATCCGACGCTTGTTACCTTTGAAGACTGTGCTTCTTCCAGACGGTTAGGCGTCATGGTCTAGAGCATCCAAGAGGAATTGTGGATCGCCGAGTGACCAAGTTTGTGAAGGTTTGGAAGTTGCCTGAAGACTTACCACGAGTGATTGGACGAGGTCTATGTTACCTTAGTTCAAGGAGAATACGGCGAGGACTAGGTGTCCTGAGCTGCGTGTTCAGGACTGGGTGTCCGGGACTATGTGTCCTTGAGTTTAAATACTCAGCCGCTCCAACCAGACGTACAACTGAGACAGCAGTTGGAACTGGTCTACCAAATCATTGTCTTCACCAAGCTTACTGGTTCTATTTCCTCAACTCTTTCATTTCCTCATAACTGTGTTGTGTGTTTGTTCATATATGTGTTTGAAGACTTTGACTGAAGACTCTCTCAATTTCCTCAGTTCAATTTCTTAAGTCTGTTTGTCTTCATCCTGTGTTATCCTGTGATTACGCTTCTTGTACTCTGTGCCTGTCTTCATTTCATCATGATGACTATGCTTGTATTCTGTTATGTTTACTTTTGAGTACTTATTCCACTGCTAGTAGTTCTTCGCTAAGGAATTTTCTCACCGGCAAATTCCTCAGTGAAGAATTTGATAAAAATCGCCTATTCACCCCCCTCTAGTCGATATAACGCACTTTCAATTGGTATCAGAGCGAGGTACTCTCTTGTTCTGTGTATTTTGGTTTAACCGCCTAGAGTTTTAGTTATGTCGACCGCAGGTATGATCAAGGTCTCTGCTGGGTGTCCTACCTTCGATGGGACGGACTACCCCTACTGGAAGAATAAGATGCGAATGCATCTTGAAGCAATTGATAATGATCTCTGGTATGTTGTGGAAAATGGTGTTCCCTCAGTCACACCTTCTCTGAATGCTGCTGATGTGAAGAGATTCAAGCAACTCGACTCTCAAGCGAAGAATATCATATGTGGCCATCTGAGCAAAGGATAGTATGGCAGAGTGAGTGCTTTGGAGACAACAAAGCTTATCTGAGACAGGTTGTCCAAAGTGAATGAAGGAGTCTCAACTCAGCGTGACTCTCGAGTTGATGTTCTTCGCAATCTCTTCAACCACTTCAAAAGACTTGACAATGAAAATGTTCAACAAACCTTCGATCGCCTCACTGACATCTCAAATGAGCTTCAAGCACTTGGTGCCACTGACATCACCGACCATGAGGTGGTGAAGAAATTGCTGAGATCGCTTGATTCCTCATTTGACACTCTGGCATTGATGATACAAGAACGTGCTGATTACAAGTCACTTGATCCCGCTAATATTCTCGAGAGGCTAAATACTCATGAGTTCCAACTTGCTGAAAAGAGAGATCTCTATGGTTTAAGCTATGGCAGAACACATGCACTGAAGGCCAAGGCAGTATCTGAGTCCGAAGATGAAGACTCTGGTAGCAGCCTTGGTGATCCTGAAGAACTGAGCCATGATCTGGCTCTGCTCGTGAAGAAGTTTCAAAAGTTCTCAAGACGTGGTCGCCTTGGAAGATCCTTAAGGAGCAATGATTCCTCACCCATTGACTACAAGAAGAGGCTCTGTCACAAGTGCAAGAAACCTGGACATTTCATTCAAGATTGTCCTCAGTGGGAAAAGGAATCAAAGAAGAAGAAATACAAGGATTACAATTCTGATGATGCGAAGAAAAAGAAGAAATCCACAAAATCTTCATCATCAAAATCCTCAAAGTCTTCATATCACAAGAAGAGCAGCTCCAAGAAGGCTAGGGCATTCATTGGCAAGGAAATGGACTCTGAGGCTGAATCTGAAGAAAATGAGGAAGAGGAGACATCTGAGGAGTCCGAATCTGGAGTGGCGAGCCTAGCTCTTGCTACTGCATTCGTCAGCAAGTCTATCTTCAACACTGAAGAAAATGACCTCACCAACAAGGCTGATGAAAGCGATGATGACTACGCTCCCACCTATTGCTTCATGGCAAAGGGTGCCAAGGTACTCAAATATACCTCCTCTGAATCAAGTGAGAATGAATCTGATGAAAACCTTAATCCCAGCTATTCTAAACATGCTAAGATTGCTATAAACAACAAAGGGCTTTAGAAAAGGTTCAAAACATGCTAAATAAAAGTGATGATATGTTGGGTGAAGAAATGGATCGCACTGAAACTTTGACTGAAAATCTTCAGAGACTTCAGTCCAAGCTTGATAAACTTCAAAGTCATCATAACACTGTCTTATTGGATCATGAGAAGCTTTCTTATGAATTTCTGCAAAGAAAGCAAGATCTTGAAAAGCTAAGAGTGAGTTATGAAGATCTTCAAAAGGAGCGTGATTCATTACTTGCTCAACAAATCAGCGATTCTCAGGAAGAATTTGTTCCTCCATGCTTGAAGTGCATTGAACGTGAATCTGCTAATTCTTCACCTGAATGTTCAAATGCTGCTAATGTTTCAAATTCTTCACATGCCTCTGCTATCACTAATTCCTCGTCTGAGGACATTGCTAGTATCACTGACGATGCAGGGCTGAAGGAATTGTACACGACAGGCATGTACAAAAGCCTCAAAGGGCATCAGGCTCTTTGTGATGTGCTTAAAACGCATATCCTCAACAGGAACCCTAGGAAAGAGGGTATCGCCTTTGAGAAGAAACTCAATGCTGATGGTACATATTGGAAGCCTGAGCAGTACCCCAAAACTACATGGGTTGCTGCAAAGGGACCTCCAGTTGATCCATCTAACTTATCTGGATTTGCATGTGAATCTCCTCATTCTGATGATGAGTCAATTGACTCCAACTATAAACTGTTCAAAAATCAGAATGGTGAAGTATTTGCTAGATATGTTGGCACTAACTGCAGGAACGACTCCCTTATGAAGAAAATCTAGGTTCCCAAAAGATGCCTTGAAAATCTTCAGGTGAATGTCATCATGACGCCACCTGTGAAGAATAGGAACCCCAGATCAAATTTGTAAGTGCATCTAGTGCCACCCCTAGTTGGTTTTGGAGTATTGACGACAAACCTAGTTGAGGGACTAATGTGTTTGTGAGAATTGTAGGATAACACAGGTAGAAGTCCCTCATTGATTCAGTTTTCCTACCAGAGATGACCCCTAAAAATGTATGAAGACATTGATGTCAAAGGTGGTATATGAAGATATTCACATTGAAGACTATGACAAGAGAAGACATCGCATGAAGCCTATGGAGCTCGAAGACTTAGATCTTTCGTAGTTCTTTTCTTCTTCTCTGTTGAGTCATAGGAACCACCGTACTGATAAGTGGGGTCCAAGAGAACCAGTCAGAATGACTGAAGTGATGCTTAACCAAAACCAATGTCTTCGAGTGAAGACTATGAGAGCGAATCTTGTCCAGAGTCGGACAAGTCAGCTTTGCTTGTAGCCCAAGTAAAGTTCTCGTGTGAGTTTGAAATCTGACCGTTGGAACACGTGTCAGTTCCTTAGTGACCCAGGGTCATTTTGGACAAATCAGGTCGGGTTCCCTAGTGGCTATAAATAGCCCACCCCCTACAACCAAAAACGGTTGGCTGCTCAGAGTTAGTGTACGGCTTTTGTTGTTTGAGAGCAACCCACCTCGAAGCCTTTGAGAGAGAATTCCTTGCGAGGATAAAGCCCTAACCACCCAAAGCCAAAGAGAATTAGGCATCACTTAAGTCTTCTTGTCTGTGTGATCTGAAGACTTATTACACTTGAGGACTGTGAATCCTCTAGCCGGTTAGGCGTCGCATTCTGAGCATCCAAGAGACATTGTGGATCGCCCGTGAACGAAGTCTGTGAAGGTTTGGGAGTCTACCTTGAAGACTTACCAGAGTGATTGGGCGAGATCTGTGTGACCTTAGCTCAAGGGGAATACGGTGAGGACTGGGTGTCCTGAGCTGCGTGTTCAGGACTGGGTGTCCGGGACTGTGTGTCCTCAGGTTTAAATACCTAGCCGCCCTAACCAGACGTACAGTTGTCACAACAACTGGAACTGGTCCAACAAATCATTGTCTTCAATGTGTCACTGGTTTCATCCTTTCCTTCCCTTTACTTACTGTTGGTCCTTGTGAAGTCATTGTATGATTGCACTATCTTTTATCTTCACTGAGTGACTGCGTGTTCTGTTTGGCTTCATAATATCTTCCTACCTAATCCTTACTACATTGCTGCTATTAGTCATTGTGCTTTCACTTCATTGAATACTTGACTATGGTTTGCCTAGTGTAGTCTACCTTCCGCTGCATGGTAATAGGTTTATTTCTATCGTTTGTCTTCATAACTTCCATGTTTTGAAGATTTTCATAAAAATCGCCTATTTACCCCCCCTCTAGTCGATATAATGCACTTTCAATTGGTATCAGAGCAAGGTACTCCCTTGTTCTGTGTGATTCAGTTTAACCACCTGGAGTTTAGCTATGTCGACTGCAGGGATAATTAAAGTCTCCGCTGCGTGCCCCGTCTTCGATGGAACTGAATATCCCTACTGGAAGAATAAGATGCGCATGCATCTTGAAGCCATTGACGTTGACCTATGGTATGTCGTCAAGAACGGCGTTCCCAAGGCTGGAGAAGGTGTCACTGCTGCTGACGTCAAGAAGTTCGTTCAACTGGACTCTACTGCCAAGAATATCATCTGTGGTCATCTGACCAAAGGACAGTATGGCCGCGTGAGTGCTTTGGAAACATCTAAGCTAGTCTGGGACTGGCTCTCCAAGGTCAACGAAGGCGTCTCAACCCAGAGAGATCAGAGAATCAGTGCCCTTCGCAACCTCTTCAACCGCTTCAAGAGAAATGACAATGAGAATGTCCAACTCACATTTGATCAACTCACTGACATCACGAATGAGCTTCAAGCCCTTGGTGCTACTGAGATCACCAAGCATGAACTCATCAAGACACTACTGAGATCACTTGACAGTTCGTTTGACACCCTAGCCCTGATGATTCAAGAACGTCCTGATTTGAAGACACTCGTTCCGTCTGACATACTTGAGAGACTCAACACACATGAGTTTCAGCTTTCTGAGAAAAGAGATATCTACGTTCCTAACTATGGACGAACTCGTGCCTTGAAGGCAAAAGCTGTCTCCTCATCTGAAGAAGAATCTGACAGCAGTTCTGATGATCCTGAAGACATTGGAAGGGAACTTGCTATGCTTGTGAAGAAGTTCCAAAAATTCACCAAGAAGAAAGGTTTCAGAAAGTCTTCACGATCAAGCTCAAGGAATGATGAAGCTTCTGCTCATGACTACAAGAAGAAAACATGTCACAAGTGCAAGAAACCTGGCCACTTCATCTCTGAGTGTCCTCAGTGGGACAATGAGAACAAAAAGAAGAAGAAGAGCAAGGAATATGACTCTGACGACAAGAAGAAGAAGAAATACTCAAAGTCTTCTTCCAAGTCTTCTTCAAAGTCTTCATCACACAAGAAGAGCTCATCTGGCAAGGCATGTGCATTTGTTGGCAAGGAAATGGATTCAGAGGAGGAGTCCGCTTCTGAGGAGGAGTCCGATTCTGGCGTCGCAAGTCTGGCTACAACATACTTTGCCAAGTCCATCTTCAACACTGAAGACAATGACCTCATCACCGACACCGATGCAAATGACAAGGACTACTCCGCTCCTACCTACTGCTTCATGGCACGCGGTGCCAAGGTAAACACACGCACTACTCACTATCAAACATCCAGTGACGATGACTCTGATTGTGGTTCAAAACCCAGCTACAAAACACTTGCTAAAATTGCAACTGAACAACAGAAAGCCATGGAACATATTCAAAAACTGTTAGACAAAAGCAATGATCTGTTAGGCGCTGAAATGACTCGATCTGAGTCCTTAATTGAAGACATAAAAAATCTTCACGTTAAGTATGAGGAACTTGAAAGTCGTCATGAAACGCTCTCAACAACTCATGAAAAGCTTTCCTATGATTATCTTCAAAGGAAGAAAGATCTTGAGAAATTGAGAGCGGCTCATGAAGTTCTTCAAAAGGAAAACGAGTCACTTCGTGCCGAACAGATCAGCTCCGCTCAGGAAGGATTTGAACCACCATGTCTTAAGTGCATTGAGCGTGATAATGCTACCACTGTTGCTGAATGTTCTACTGCTGCTACTGTTGCAATATCTTCAACTATTGATGTGGGAACTAACCCCTCTGCTGAGGATTCCACTGCTATTGCTGATGAGAATGCTAGGTTGAAGACATTGCTTGAAACAGGGATGTACAAAAGTCTTAAAGGGCATCAGACACTATGTGATGTCCTCAAAAAGCATATCTTGAACCGAAACCCGAGGAAAGAGGGTGTTGGGTTCGTAAGGAAAATGAATGCTGATGGCTCTTACTGGAAACCTGAGCAGTACCCCAAAACCACATGGGTTGCTACAAAGGAATCTTCAGCAGATCTATCCAATCTATCTGGCTTCTCTTGTGCAAACCCCATTGTCATTGATGAATCCTTTGATGCAAACTATAAACTGTTTAAGAATCAGAATGGTGAAGTGTTTGCCAGGTACATTGGTACTAACTGCAGGAATGGACCGTCTATGAAGAAGATCTGGGTTCCGAAAAAGTGTCTGGAGAATCTTCTTGTGAATGTCATCATGACACCACACGTGAAGAAGACAAACCTCAGACCACAGGCTTCATACGGTCCAAAGGCGTCATACAGACAGAGGACTCACCTGAGTCGCACTAACGCAAATGTTTTGCAGGGAAACCATACTCAGGCCTATGAATATGGGCGCAGTTCATCAAACCGTCATGTTCATAAGACCAAGAACTATTCTGCTTATTCTTATGAGTACTATTGTCCGCCTGCAAGACTTTTTGCTAGGGCTCCAAAGCCAAAGTTCTCAAACGCTGCACTTAGACTTATTGCTTCTAAGCCACCCTTGAAGATGTGGGTGGCTAAGAAAGCTTAACTCTCTTTTGCAGGGAAAGGTCTCCAGTAGAAAACCAAAATCGTCTGACGCTATTGCTAGGGACCTTAAACATCTTGTAGGGCGCAAGATCAAATGCCCGAATGGTCTTACTATGTACTTCGTTCCTGAATCACTTGCTACTCTCCCTATTAGTCCTAATCTGGATCTAAGCTTTCATAACCCACTAGTTCATCAAATGTTTTTGCTTCACAATTCTCTTCGTGAAGCCTATCCCCCTAACTGCACTATAGGGTACGACACCAGCGTCTTCAGAATGGATTATTGATAGTGGGTGTACCAATCACATGACTGGCAAAAGAAGCCTTCTTATGGACTCAACCTTACGTCCATCCGACAAGAGTCACATCACATTTGCTGACACTGGTAAAAGTAAGGTACTGGGTCTAGGTAGAGTTGCAATCTCAAAGGATCAACACATGGATAAAGTCATGCTTGTTGAATCCCTTGGCTTCAACTTAATGTCTGTCTCAATGCTTTGCGATTTGAACATGATCGTAATATTTGGAAAATATCACTGCCTTGTACTAATGGAATCTGACAAGTCTCTAGTGTTTGAAGGGTATCGGAAAGATGATTTGTACGTAGTAGATTTCTTGGCAGGACCACAGCTTGCCGTATGTCTTCTAGCAAAGGCTTCAGAATGCTGGCTCCGGCATCGGAGGCTAGGGCATGCTAGCATGAGGAACCTCCACACCCTTGCAAAGAAGAAGCATGTCATAGGCATCGAGGGCATCAAGTTCAAGAAAGATCACTTATGCGGTGCCTGTGAAGCAGGGAAGATGACGAGGGCCAAACATCCCTCGAAGACAATCATGACAACCACTCGACCCTTTGAACTGCTCCACATGGATCTTTTCGGTCCCACTCATTATTAACTCTTACTACTACTGCTTGCCTCTATGGCTTTGTTATTGTTGATGATTATTCTAGATATACTTGGGTGCACATAATCCTCTACAAGATTGGAGTGCAGGATGTCTTCAGACGCTTCGCCAATCGAGCAATGAACAACTATGGCGCCAAGATAAAGCACATCAGAAGTGACAATGGCACTGAATTCAAGAACACCGGTCTTGATACATATCTTGATACCTTGGGCATCACACATGAATTCTCAGCCCCGTACACGCTATAGCCGAATGGCGTCGTCGTACGTAAGAACAGAACACTCATTGAGATGGCCCAAACGATGCTTGATGAATACAAGACTCCAAGAAAATTCTGGCCTGAAGCCATTGATACTGCATGCCATACAATCAATCGTGTTTATCTTCACAAGCTTCTGAACAAGACATCTTATGAGCTCCTTACTGGCAAGAAGCCAAATGTCAGTTACTTCAGAGTATTTGGTGCCAGGTGCTGGATCAAAGATCCACATCACACTTCAAAATTTGCACCAAAAGCACATGAGGGTTTTATGCTTAGATATGGGAAGGATTCGCACTCCTACAAAGTCTTCAATCTCTTTCATTATAAAGTGGTTGAAACAGTGGATGTGCGGTTTGATGAGACTAACGGTTCACAAAGAGAGCACCTCCCAAATGTGCTAGATGAAGTTCCATCCAGCGAATCAATCAAGCTTATGGGAACCGGAGAAATCATACCCTCTGAAGCTCAACCTGAAGAGGAACTTATCATCTCCGCACCTGATCAACCTGAAGACAATGCTCATCCTGAAGACAATCCCACTAACAATGACAATGATCAGCAAGAGCAAAACCTTCGCCCTGTACATCCTCGTGTTGCCAATGAAGTGCAGATTGAGAGAATAATTGACAGCATCAATGCACCTGGTCCGCTCACTCGTTCAAGGGAAACTCAGCTAGCAAATTTCTGTGGGCACTTCGTATTCATCTCAATTACAGAACCGAAGAAAGTTGAAGAAGCCTTCATGGAACCTGAATGGATTCAAGCTATGCAAGAAGAGCTTCAACAGTTTGAGCTGAATAATGTATGGGAACTGGTTAAGCGTCCTGATCCTCGGAAGCACAACATAATAGGCACTAAATGGATATACCGTAACAAGCAAGATGAGCATGGTCAAGTTGTCAGAAACAAAGCTCGTCTCGTTGCTCAAGGATATACTCAAGTGGAAGGCATTGACTTCGATGAAACATTTGCTCCTGTGGCTAGACTTGAAGCCATACGCATACTGCTGGCCTATGCCAATCATCACAACATACTTCTATATCAAATGGATGTGAAGAGCGCCTTTCTCAATGGCAAGATTGAAGAAGAAGTGTATGTTGCACAACCGCCTGGCTTTGAAGATCCAAAACATCCTGACATGGTATACAAGCTCAACAAGGCACTGTATGGCCTCAAACAAGCCCCTCGGGCCTGGTATGACACACTCAAATACTTCCTGAAGAGCAAAGGCTTCATACCTGGTTCCCTAGACCCCACTCTCTTCACGAAGACATATGATGGTGAACTGTTTGTGTGCCAAATATATGTGGATGACATTATCTTCGGCTGCACCAATCAGAAGTAAAGTGAAGAGTTTGGATATATGATGCAAGAGCAATATCAGATGTCCATGATGGGAGAGCTGAAGTTCTTCCTCGGTCTCCAAATACGACAGCAATGCAACGGCATCTTCATATCTCAAGAGAAGTATCTCAAAGATTGCCTGAAGAAGTTCGGTATGCAAGACTGCAAAGGCTTCATGACGCCAATGCCAGCCAAGCATCATCTGGGTCCTGACGACAATGGTAAAGAGTTCGACCAAAAGGTATACCGCTCCATGATTGGTTCTTTGCTTTATCTATGTGCATCTAGGCCAGATATTATGCTTAGCGTTTGCATGTGTGCTCAATTTCAAGCGACACCAAAGGAGTCGCATCACTTAGCTATGAAGCGAATTCTTCGATATTTGGCTCACACCCCAACTCTAGGATTATGGTATCCAAAGGGCTCAGAGTTTGATCTGGTTGGATTCTCAGATGCTGATTATGCTGGTGACAAAGTGGATCGCAAATCTACATCAGGCACATGTCACTTTCTGGGACGATCACTTGTATGTTGGTCTTCAAAGAAGCAGAACTGTGTATCTCTCTCCACTGCTGAATCTGAATACATTGATGCTGGATCTTGCTGCGCTCAGCTTCTATGGATGAAGCAAACACTCAAGGACTATGACATTCATCTGAAGCAAGTGCCACTCTACTGCGACAACGAAAGCGCCATCAAGATTGCCAACAACCCAGTTCAGCACTCGAAGACAAAGCACATTGAGATTCGTCATCACTTTCTCAGAGATCATGTTGTGAAGGAAGATATTGATATCATACACGTCAACACTGAAGAGCAATTGGAAGATATCTTCACCAAGCCCTTGGATGAGAAGAGATTTTGCAAGTTACGGTGTGAGCTAAATATCCTGGAATCCTCAAATGTCCTGTGATCAGGCACACATCCTAACACTTATGCATATTGATGACTTAGATGTGCAACACACGAAGTAAAGTATATCTTCAATCAATGAAGACATACATTCTAAGTGTGAATACATTAATGTGGAATTTGACTTCGGAGCACCACGATAATTGTGCGTCGTGTCTGGGTCTAATACTTCCTATACGGTGGGTAACGCCACCACCAAATGTTCTGTTTGAAGTGTTTCACTCATGGCGTTACATTTTCTATGTCTTCACATTTGGTTTGGCTTCAATCTCAACATATCTTCATGATTATCTTCACTATGTTGATTATATAGATATATATATATATACTAGTGTTCTGTCCTCTACAACATTCACTTATAGCTATGTCTTGTTGAATCTTTTGAACTAAGTGAATGTGATCGGACCCTAACCTCTCTATGCTTTCTATCTCAAACTCTATCTCTCCAAATCATATGCATTCTATTGAAATTGTCGAATGTCTTCTCTGCGTCCTTGTCAGCAGAAGATACAGAGACAACCATTAAGTCCGTTTTCAATGCTCATTCCTCCACCTGAAACCCGGAGAAGTGGGAACGACCACCCAACAATCCAGGCATGCGTGGGACGTGGAACAAACCCCAATATGCTGCATGATGGCCACGTGTTCCTCAGATGCGAATCGCCAGGGGCACCTGTGTAATAACACAGTGTCGTCCTGTACCTATAAATACACGCCTCACCACAGTCATTATCTCTTCTTCCACTCTCGCACGAACCCTAGCGCCACCGCTAGCCCTCAACGATGCCGGCGACAAAGCACTTCGCTGATGCAACCTCTCCGACACCGTCTTCACGCCGACCGCGGACATCGTCCTCTCCGCTGTCGCCGTAGGTGTCCTCCGTCGCCAAGTTAGGGCACGGAAGATCAAACTGCTCGGCCTCATCTTCCACTCCGTCTAGCAGTTCTTAGTGTGGTAAATAAAACTTCCTTTTTACGGCACCGTTGATCCTATGGCCTTGTCACTTTCTACCACAAGCAGTTTCTATTCACACAAGTTAGATCTCTCTCATACTGCATCTCATAACATGCCTAGTATATTCACTTATGCTTCACAAAGTAGTTAGATTCCTCACTTGTACTGATCTCTGGATTCGTACAAATCTGGAACCAACTCCTTATCTATGAGTGAATGTCTTCGCACGATGAGGTCAATGTCTTCTAAACTGATTTATATTCAAAATCTTCTGAGAATGCATATGACCTCTTCCCCTTCCCTCGCACCTTAATGCTGTCACAGGTACATGTCCGTGGGAGAATCCCTTGGTTCTCATAGTCTGCATTCATTTGCAGAATTCTTACAGCATCACATAAATTCTCCCGAAGCCAGTTCCTGTTTGTCCAGCAAGCGAAAACCTTTGAAGCCTCTGAACATATTGAAGCCTTTCAGATTAAAGTTCATGGCTTCAGAAAAATCAGCAAGGAAGGGTGGCAGAAAGCGTCGAGGAGAAACATCAAGAGATCTGCCCGATGACCTCTCAGAGCTGTACAAGACAGATCCTGAAGAGGATTACAATCAGCGAAGACGCGAATCCAATGGATTCGACGCTATTGGGCAGAACAGTGGTTCAAGTATAGATTTGTGACCAAGGAATATGCTGAAAAGAATGCCATCAAGCGACCATGGGGAGACATCCTCTACAAAAATCTTCAACCCAGGACCAGAGATGAAGCCATTGAACAAGGCTTCTATCCCTGCATGGTCCGTGGACCACAACATGCGGATGCTGACCCATCGTCCCTGCTATGGTGTCGTGACGACAATCTGTTTAAGCGCAATTTCCAGTTTGCCCAGAACTCAGCGAAGCAGAACAAGAAGACTTTGGGTTTAGATTTCAACCCTGGTCCCTCTGCTCCCCGTGCCGATGGAACTCGCGAAGCTGAACCCAATCTGCTTGGGCCCTTCTACAATCTTGAAGGTCTCATCACTCACAACGTGGTTCAAGGGACAGCCGTGTATGAGCCTGTAGATGACGCTGAATCAGATGAAGCGCCTGCAGCGCCAAAGCCAAAGAAGCTGAAGCAGCCAAAAGCTTCAAAGCCGGCCTCTGCACCAAAAATCTCACGGGCGAAGCCACTGGCAACTGCACCTCCTGAAGACAGTGTGCAGTCTGAAGATTTGTCACGCATCTCCAAGCCCTGAAGTTCAAGATGCCTCTGCCACACACCGGCCAAGAGCTAACAGCTGCTGCCATTCTGCGCAATGATGCCATTGATCTGTCAAGTGATGAAGATCTTGCAGATGATGCTCTTGAGCAACTCATCAAGAGCAAAGAAGAAGCAGAAATCTTCAATGATCTGCCTCTCTTTGACGTGACAATCATCCACAACTTCATTGATGAGTGGTTTGACATGCCAAACATCAGCTTCAAAGATCTGCAGCTACCCATTGGCCTCAGTGTCGCCTTCCATGGCACCATTGCTTCAGAGCTAGCCCTCGCTCAGTGCATCGTCGAACTGAAGCAAAAGATTGACTATGAAAAGGCTCAGTTCAAGAAGCATATGGCCAAGCTCAACATGCAAGAGGTGAAAAACTTCAAGATTATGTTGCACGAGCTCAAAGAAGCCTTTCTCAAGAAACGCGTAGAAGCTCAGGGTTCTCGGGAGCGTATGAAGAGCCTGGCTGACAAGTGTGTGCAAGGCTAAAATGAAGCTGAGAAGCGCAAGGCCCTTGGGAGTCCGAGCATTGATCCCAGGATGGCCGCTAAGCAGAAGAAGAAGCCCATTGTGACCGAACCTCTCGCACCAAGGCAGGAAGCAGATCCCATTGTCTTCCCAACTAGAATGACTGGCTCGAAGCCAAAAGCCCGGTCAACCACTTCATAACTGAAGAAGACGAGGACTACTGAGGCTGAAGCCAGGAAGAGGAAACATCCTGAAGCCTCTCCTACTGCCCCCTCCGAGAAGAAGAGGAAGACCAAGAAAGAACGAGCTGCTCCCACAGAGCCCTTGATTGTTGAACCCATCTCCATGGTTCACCCTGACGCTGAATCTCAAGAATGTCAACTGACAATCCATGAGCCTGCTTTCACAGAGGCTCATGAAGCTGAAGACTTTCCAGCAGCTGATCCCATCGCTGCTGAAGACATTGGTCATCATGACCATGTAGAAGATGGTGCAGTCCTTCCTCAGCTCGAGCACAACGAACTCATCAGCATTGGTCGTTCTCTGACGCTAATTGCTCAGGATGCTTCATGGGCTAATCGCCCACAAGAGGAAGAAGACTTTGAGGCCCAGCCAACTCTAACTACACAGGCATTGCCTGCGTTGCGCAGGCTTCGCAAAGGACCAAGGCCTCCAGTCTCTGCGTCTGAAGCTGAAGCTGCTGAAGACATACCGGCTGCATCAGCCAATGAAGAAGAAGTCCCACAAGCTGCTACTCCCCTGTCCCACCAAGAAGCGGTTCTCGAGGAGAACGTGGTTGTGACCGACCCTCCAGCTCATCAAGTGGAGGTTGAAAATCTTGAGGTTGCCACCACCAACACCACTGAAGCCACTGACGCTGTCATGGCTGAAGCTAATGTGGAGCCCTCACCCACAAAAGCACCAGAAGTCAGCGAAGCCACTGATGCCACTGCTTCTGTTCCTGCGCCTGCTGCCGGTCCTCAGTTCGACTATCATGTTGAGCACAGGCCTCAGGCACAGAAGCCAATCCCAAGATTGCCCAGGTTCCCAGGTCCTGCATCAGCACCTGGATCCTTCAATATCAATGGCTTCAGAGCAGACAACACATTCTTCAACTCCAGGAACCCCTACTCAAGGGAAAGAATATCATCTGATCGGTTCTGGAGATATCCACAGCGAAGCTATTACTCCTGCATTCTTTACAATCAAGGTCGCATCTTCCCACACAAGCGTCTTAACATTGAAGCAATAGCTGGTCTGCCCTGTCTGGAAGAAGCTCTGGATTGCTTCAAAGAGGTTGGGTTGGTGCCGTTCGTCACTGACCAAGAGCATTGGAATGAAGAGTTGCTGCTCCAATTCTATGCCACACTTCACATCCGCGGGTATAACAGAGATCCGAAGACTTGGGTCCTGGAGTGGATGACAGGAAACGTTCATCACGAAGCCAAAGCCTTTGACATCATTGAGCTCACTTGTTTACCCACTCCCGGCAATCTCTACAAATTTGGCTGTCAACTTCATAGTGAAGCTGTGGAGAGCATCTTTCAGAAGCCTGAACCTAACATGAGTCAGATGCTCGGTATGATGAAGCCATTACCCCAAGATGCTGCATATCCCAAAGAGTTCTTTGTTGAAGACCTAGAGTATCTGCCAAGGACTATTTATCACATCATAAGGCGAACTCTCTGGCCCATCAAAGGACACTCTCCACATGCCAAGCTGGAAGGTGCAATGAAGACTTTGGTCTTCTATATTCTTCATGGAAAATGCTTCAATGCACAGGACTTCTTCATTCGCCAACTTGCTGCATCAGGCTCTGATATGTTTGGCTTGAAGTTCTACGCTCCATGGGTAATGCGGCTGATCAAACTTCACTCCGCTATCTCATATCGGCCATTTGCTCGCAATCATCAGATTTTTCTGCCTGATGTGGATATGTCTATTGAAGCCATCTATCCTGAGCCTGCCAAGGAACCTCTAAGTCTTCAGAATGCAGAGCATCAAAGTTTTTCTTAGAACATTGAAGGAGTTGAAGCAGTCACTCGTGTGTATCCTTTGGCTGGCACTACACGTGCACCGCATCCTGCTCTCACTGAAGCCACTGACAGTACAACTGCCCCACGACCCAAGAAGCGCACTCGTGTTCTCAATGACCGAGAGCTTCTTGTGGCTCTTCATCAGAAACAGGATAGACATCATGACTGGCTGAAGCGTCAAATGCAAAGCCTCTTGGTGGATGTTAATCGCATTCGCAATCTTGCCACCAAGAATGCCTTTGTTGCTCATAAAACCTCTCGACGCACATGGAAAGGGCTGACGCTGATGTGTTCTGAAGATGATCTTCAAGAGGATGGCTTCTCTGAGCGCTTCAAGTTTGACTCCACACCTCCTCGAAGGGCAGTGCTGCGACGAACTCCATCTCTTGAAGACTCTGAGTTCTCTTCCTCTGCTGCAACTGTGAATGCTAGAGTGATCGAGGATGAAGACGATGCTACTTCACCGCCACCTCCTTCAGCACGCTTTGACACTACTCCAAGTTCTTCTGCACCGCCAAACACCACCGCCGACCCTGCTGCTTCACCTACTCTTCATGGGAACGAGTAGATGCTCTATGTCTTCAAACCTTTTTGGTCCTTACTGACAAAAGGGGGAGAAGCATATGAGTTTGATAGTCTTCAAGCGGGTCCATATGGGCGGGTGCTTCATATTTTTGCTTCGTGTTTATAACTCTCGTTTTGATACATTTGGTTCTTTGAGTTGTAACACTTAAACTCGATGGTCGTCTGCTACTTATTTGCCATTTTGTGATGCGATGATAAATTCCGCACTTAGATCATTTGGCAGACATCCATTTTTCATTATGCATGTCATTATCTTCACATACCCTCACATGCATAGTGGATTGTCATCATAAGTTGAAGAGGATCTCCACAAGCACAACCTTCCATGTGCATTTGCATTCCAAAAGCAAATTACTTATATGCACATCTTCAGGGGGAGCCCTTGCAACTTATGAAGACAATTCCTTATCCTTTACAATTTCACATATTATATTCCCCGTTGAAAACTTCAACTAGTTTGTCATCAATCACCAAAAAGGTGGAGATTGTAAGTGCATCTAGTGCCACCCCTAGTTGGTTTTGGAGTATTGACGACAAACCTAGTTGAGGGACTAATGTGTTTGTGAGAATTGCAGGATAACACAGGTAGAAGTCTCTCATTGATTCGGTTTTCCTACCAGAGATGACCCCTAAAAATGTATGAAGACATTGATGTCAAAGGTGGTATATGAAGATATTCACATTGAAGACTATGACAAGAGAAGACATCGCATGAAGCCTATGGAGCTCAAAGACTTAGATCTTTCGTAGTTCTTTTTCTTCTTCTTTGTTGAGTCATAGGAACCACCGTACTGATAAGTGGGGTCCAAGAGAACCAGTCAGAATGACTGAAGTGATGCTTAACCAAAACCAATGTCTTCGAGTGAAGACTATGAGAGCGAATCTTGTCCAGAGTCGGACAAGTCAGCTTTGCTTGTAGCCCAAGTAAAGTTGCCGTGTGAGTTTGAAATCTAACCGTTGGAACACGTGTCAGTTCCTTAGTGACCCAGGGTCATTTTGGAAAAATCAGGTCGGGTTCCCTAGTGGCTATAAATAGCCCACCCCCTACAACCAAAAACGGTTGGCTGCTCAGAGTTAGTGTACGGCTTTTGTCGTTTGAGAGCAACCCACCTCGAAGCCTTTGAGAGAGAATTCCTTGCGAGGATAAAGCCCTAACCACCCAAAGCCAAAGAGAATTAGTCATCACTTAAGTCTTCTTGTCTGTGTGATCTGAAGACTTATTACACTTGAGGACTGTGAATCCTCCAGCCGGTTAGGCGTCGCGTTCTGAGCATCCAAGAGACATTGTGGATCGCCCGTGAACGAAGTCTGTGAAGGTTTGGGAGTCTACCTTGAAGACTTACCAGAGTGATTGGGCGAGATCTGTGTGACCTTAGCTCAAGGGGAATACGGTGAGGACTGGGTGTCCTGAGCTGCGTGTTCAGGACTGGGTGTCCAGGACTGTGTGTCCTCAGGTTTAAATACCTAGCCGCCCTAACCAGACGTACAGTTGTCACAGCAACTGGAACTGGTCCAACAAATCATTGTCTTCAACGTGTCACTGGTTTCATCCTTTCCTTCCCTTTACTTACTGTTGGTCCTTGTGAAGTCATTGTATGATTGCACTATCTTTTATCTTCACTGAGTGACTGCGTGTTCTGTTTGGCTTCATAATATCTTCCTACCTGATCCTTACTACATTGCTGCTATTAGTCATTGTGCTTTCACTCCATTGAATACTTGACTATGGTTTGCCTAGTGTAGTCTACCTTCCGCTGCATGGTAATAGGTTTATTTCTATTGTTTGTCTTCATAACTTCCACGTTTTGAAGACTTTCATAAAAATCGCCTATTCACCCCCCTCTAGTCGATATAACGCACTTTCAAAATTCCTCATATGGATCAAAGTCCTCATATGAACATCATCATGCTAACCCGTCTGTTTCGCAGGGAAGATCTAAGGATTATGGATATGTGCATTATTTTTCAAATCATAATGTCCATAAGTCCTCGAAGAATTTCTCTGCTTACTCTTATGCTTACTCTAACCCCTCTTATGTGAAACGAAATGGACTGGCTTCTATGCCATCCTTCTCATATGGAGCTCGCAGAATGATGAACTCTTTGCCACCCCTTCAGATGTGGGTGGTGAAGAAAAAGAACTAATCTCTTCTGCAGGGTCAGGTCTCCAGACGCGCGTAATCGTCTGAAGAATTTGCTGGAGACCTGAGCAATGCCTGAAAGGACGCAGGCTAACCATGAAGAAATGAACTTTCATTTCTCATGTCCTCATATTGCGTTATTAGTTCTTTTACTTGATGAAATTGATCTGATGAATTGATGTCATATTCTTCACTGATGAAGTATATGAGTTTGTAAGCTGCACTAATTCATCTGCAGGATGATCAACCCAAAGCCACTGAGTGGGTCCTCGATAGTGGATGTACAAACCACATGACTGGTGACAAGAATCTATTGATGGATGCTCCATTATCTCCGTCGCATCTGAAGCATATCATCTTTGCTGACAAAGGCAAAAGTCAGGTATTGGGTCTAGGTAAGGTTGTGATTACAAAGGATCGACACATGGACAAAGTCGTGCTTGTTGAGTCCTTAGGATACAACCTTATGTCTGTCTCAATGCTTTGTGATCTTGATATGGTTGTTGTTTTTGGCAAGTACCGTTGTGTTGTGGTTATGGAAGCTAACAATTCCAAAGTCTTCGAAGGCTTTAGGAGAGGAGACCTGTATATTGTTGATTTCTCTACAGGACCACAACCAGCCGTGTGCTTACTTGCAAAAGCTTCAGAAGGCTGGCTCTGGCATCGACGACTTGGTCATGCAGGCATGAGGAATTTGCACATGCTTACGAAGAAGAACACTAGTGCAGAACCGGGCAATAGCACCGGTTCGTAAGGCCCTTTAGTGCCGGTTCCGTAACCGGGGCTAAAGTGTAGGCACTAAAGCCCCCCCCCTTTAGTACCGGTTTAGCACGAACCGATGCTAAAGGGCAACCACGTGACACGAGCCAGCTCCGGGGGCCGGGAGCCCTTTAGTACCGGTTGGTAACACCAACCGGTACTAAATGTTTATGGGTTTTTGTTTTATTTTTTATTTTTCATTTAAATTTGTGTTATCAATTTAATTTAGGATTGTTTTACGTTATAATGAGTTGTTATACTTGATATGGATATGGATATGGCATATATATATATACTTGATCACTTAGCTAGGATCCATCCAGTTCAAACTAATTTGCGGTTTCTTTCATAAATGATATATATAATAACTCATCATCATCATCATCACATATTAATAAATAAATAAACTCTTGCATCATATCATCACCAACAACAGTATATATATATACTAGCTAGCTAAAAATCATCGTAGTTGTCATTAATTACCACTATTTAATCATCATAGTCATTAGCGCTATCTAATCATCACCAACACTAGCTAGCTTAAAGAAGAAACATTCACTTGTAACAGAAGCAAAGATATCATCGAGTTCAACATGGTCATGATATTATAAGCGTTCACAAGCAAATCACTATTTGAGATTAATTAAGTTTAGGACAATACAGACATGAGAGAGGACAAGTACTAAGAGCATGAACTAGCTAAATCACTCCTGCTGCTCCCTCTCAGGTAGAATAGCATAGAACATGTATAGCTATCCTGATTCATCATACTGGAGCATGCAGATGAAACTATCTCCTAATCTTGGGTTGCGCTTCTCCTTGCTGCCCCCCAGTACTTCTCTGCGATCGTTAACAATTTTGCTCCAATCTTTCACTATTAAGCATTCTTCGCTTTCAAAAATCCTGAATGCACTCATGTGCAATGTAGGAAATCTTGGCCGTAAGCTAACCATTGACATGCGACCTTTTGTCTCGATCCACTGAGGCACAATTGTCATCGGGAGTCCCTGTTGAAGAACATCATATAGTAATTAATATACTTAGCAATGAAAGTTTAGCTTCAAAAATAAGTATGCTCAAGATGCACTAAGGACAAATAGTAAAAATCTTTCCATCTTTCGATTATAGATGTGACCGTAGTTCAATACGATCACTATTGGTCGCACGTTTTGAGTGCTAACATTTCTAAGTTCAGGAAGAAAATTTGTATTGACAGTATGAAGATCCTCAAGCCATGAAACATAATGACTTATCTCCTTGCAGTTTAGTTCAGCCCCGGGGCAGTAGTAGGTCCTGTCTACCAAGCGCCAGACATGTTTGCTTGAACCGAAATAAGCTGACAATACAAATTAGTTGTCAACTATTTTTGAATAAACTGTATCAAAGACATAAACATATGCATGCATGGTTGAGAAAAACTCACATAATGGTAGAACTGGAGGCGTTTGCACATCGACCCAGATGTCTATATTACCTTCAATATCATCTTCCGGACGAATATCAAAGGTGATAACCATATCAGGCTCAAATGCATAAGCCTTGCATAGTGCTTGGCAAGTTTTGCATTCAAAATAAGTGTATGTGTCTCCATTATATAATTTGACGTTGAAAGTATACCCATGCTCGGTCTTCAAGTAAACTCTCTTTACCTCCATATCATCTATAGCACTAAAACCTATCTTATCCAAGACAAAAATTCTTGCATGGCAGGGATGCACTAGTAGAATAGTGAAAATTTAAAATTATAAGTTGAAGCAAATGAAGCATAAGTCATGCTTTAAAATTATAAGTTGAAGCAAATGAAGCATAAGTTTTGCATTCAAATAATAATTGCCGTTGTGACTTGCTGTATCCACTTCGAATGTCTCATCCAGCTTGATGCTGAAGCGCCTACCATCAACAAGGAAATTTCTGTCGCACAGGCCGCGCTGATCTTCACAGTGTTCGCACATAATGAAATCTTTTTCGTCGTCAGATGACATTTCCTATGTTCATATAGGTGAAACATTAAACACTTATTACTATCTAACATTAATTAATATCTAGCTAATTCAAATATATATTCATCTAACATTTGACATTAATATATCTAACTATATTCATCTCTAACAATTGACATTACTATATATTTAACTTTTCTATCTAATTCATCTAACATTCGACATTAATCTAACATTTATATAAACTAAAAATATATAAAAAATTAAATAAACAGAAAAACTCATTAACAAATAATATTTTAATTAGATAATCAAATCTCAGATACCTAAATTTCTTACAAAAATAAACTAGTTATATTAATTATTCAACTAGTTCAAATCTCATATACCTAAATAAACTAGTTCGATTATTTTCTTA